>NC_135973.1:35084152-35359243 GCF_053455715.1 Rhinoraja longicauda | reverse complement strand
AAGGGTCTCGACCCGAAACGTCACCCATTCCTTCTCTCCCGAGATGCTGCCTGACCTGCTGAGTTACTCCAGCATTTTGTGAATAAATCGATTTGTACCAGCATCTGCAGTTATTTTCTTATACTACTATGTCTCTTCCTGACTTCGGTCTTCCCGGTCGAGTTTCCTTGCCTGGGTTAGAGCCGCCAACACGTCTGCCGGTCGGACTGGAAGCGTCTTCTGCCTCGACAGTTCCCAATAGGGTGTACCTGTTTGCAACAGGCTGAGCCACCGGACAGCCACTGTAGTCCACGTTCACTCCCCCCTGAAACAGTCTCCCACCTTCGCTCGACCTGGACCCTTGGCGTGACAGCCTCACAGTAGATCCTGTCCAGAAAACTCTTGCATTCCTGGATGGCCCCGAGGTCATCCAGCTGCTTTTCCAACTCTGCCACAAGTCCATTCAGGAGCTGCACCTGGACACAGTTCTTGCAGCTGTAGCTCCCAGAAGCTCCAGCTGTGTCCCTACCTTCCCACATCCTGCAGGAAACACACTGCACCAACTTATTGGCCATTACTTTATTGTCTAAAAAAAAAAACAGGCTTAAAAACAAAGGTAACTTCCTCACCTCAGCCTCCTCGCCGAAGACTCGCAGCCAAAGACACGCAGTTTTCTCACAGCGCACTTCCTTCGACAGGGCTGCACTCCCTGTGCAAGTCTTGCTTATATCAGTCACTAATTTACTTAATTGGCCAATTTACCAACCTACTTTAATTGATCAACCAATCCACGTACTCACTTCTATCCTGCCTTCCTGTCGAGCTTGGAGTTATGCGCTTTTCTGACTGACGACTATCGTCCCTTTGGCGTTCTTTTTAAACTGTCTTTTCACACTGCAATTACCGCATACTTTGCTCTCAGCCAACGGTAGTCCTTGCTCTGCTCCTGACTTTTTCTGACAGACTCTTCCTTCTGTTTCTGATAATTCTTCCACACCTTCTTCTCGTGTGGTACTTGCTAGGTGTGCTAGTCTTCGGACAATTGGGCCTAGATCTCTAGCTGAATATGGTGGTTGTACTGCAATAGTTAAATGGGGGACTGCCATACCTTCCAGCGCACATACCCTCTGTTGTGTTGGCGTTAGGCCGACCGCTAGGGCTATGCCTTCTTTTCCAAAATATAGATGCGGGCATACAGTCAGACTATCTTCTTGCCCTAACAATTCTTTTATTTGTTCTTCATATTCTGGGTCAAGATTCCTCAGATACTTTGCAGTACAATGCAAGCGGGTTTTCCAGGGGAGGACTTCCAGCATTAAGTAAAGTGTTTGGGCTGCTGGAGACAACGGTTAATAATAATAATAATATATTCCTTTATTCGTCCCGCACCGGGGAAATTTATAGTGTAACAGCATCAAAGTGGACAGCAAGAGAGCAAGAGATCATTCATTATAATAAAAGATACATAGATTGTCATTTGTTTCCCTGCATTCTTAGCTGTTATTGTTGACTCGTCTGCTGGGAGCAGTGCTGGTTGTGCAGTCTCACAGCAGCGGGAAGGAAGGACCTCCGATGTCTCTCCTTCACACACTTGGGGTGAAGGAGTCTGTCACTGAAGGAGCTACTCAGTGCAGTGACAGTGTCCTGCATGGGGTGGGAGTCGTTGTCCAGCAGCGATGTTAGCTTTGCCATCATCCTCCTCTCTCCCACCATCTGTACTGAGTCGAGGGTGCAACCCAGGACAGAGCTGGCCTTCCTGACCAGCTTGTCGAGTCTCTTCCCTTCCGCCGCTGAGATGCTGCTGCTCCAGCAGACCACTCCTTAGAAGATGGCCGATGCAACCACCGTGTTGCAGAAGGTCCTTAGGAGTGCCCCGGCACTCCAAAGGACCTGAGTCTCCTTAGCACATAAAGTCTGCTCTGGCCCTTTCTGTATAGCGCATCGGTGTTTTCAGTCCAGTTCAGTTTATTGTTGAGCTAGACACCCAGGTACTTATAAGAATCCACCCTCGCGATGTCCATTCCCTGGATGTTCACCGGTGTCGAGGGGACCTGGCTGCGCCGGCGGAAATCTACCACCCTGGTTTTCCCCGCGTTGATCCGGAGGCAGTTCCGCTGGCACCAGTCAGGTAATGGAAATTAGCCTTTACTGAATTCACAAATCACATAAACATTTGAGATATACAATATAATTTTCTAATTGAATTCATGTAGGGCTAATGATTGCTTTATTTTCAATTGATTGATATTGAAACAGTTACCAACACAATAAGACCAAAATCTAAAAAGTACCTTTAAAACCAAGTATTGTAAGCAGCCACAAAATCAGTCCGCTGAGTGTTTCCAGTATTTTCTGTTTTGATTCCAAATTTCCAGTATTCAGTAAACTTTTTGCTCTTACTAATTAAATCCGTAGCAGACATGGGCAGGAAAGTTAAATATAACTATATCGCAGAGCACAAGTCTTCACTGTTTGCAACTCCAAATTTTGTGCCATTTGCAAACTGACGAACCAATCCATCTACATTGTTGTTTATAATCACAAACGAGCGTCCCAGCACCGATGACTGCGGAGCACCACTGTCCACATGATGTGCCCATAGTTTTCTTTGTAATACTATTTCCAAGTCTGGAGTAAGACCTTGCATAATCACACTCTATATTTCAAAACGATAATGACAAGAATTATTTAACCTTAAAAAAAATTCTATTCTGATTTTCTTTAATAGAATTCCAAAATACTCCCTGATTAAAATGAATGTTAACTTATTTTAATCAATTTCCATGAATAACATTTTCTTTGTCTGAAGCATTGGGCTGTGGAAGTTTGCACAGTTTAGGCTCGCAGAAGCAATATTTTTCATAACAATTTCCAACACGCTGAGTGTTGATCCCATCTCCATTTTATGCCAACGTAGTCGAGTCCATCGCACAGATCAAACTCTCCACCATTTACACTTCATGATGTATCGGAAAAGCTGCCAACATAATCAAAGACTTGTCCCACCCTGGACATTCCTCCTATGTGCTCTCAGCGGACAAAAAGATTCAGAAGCTTGTTCAAAAGCTTCAAAAACAAATCTGGGTCACGTTCACAAACCACTTCAGATTTTTATTTTCGTCAATCCTCATTTTAATGCTTCTCTTACATGACTGTCATTATATCAGGCACCGTTTTGACCGTGTGTGAGCACTAGTGCTGGATACCACTGCACCAATAATCCTGAGAGCAAGAGTTCGGGTTGTTATGAGTTTGCTGTTTGAATCTTAACACCATAGTGTTTTGAGAATTTGGAAGTGTGCACCTTAAGACGCAGTTGTTGGAAGGTCATACAAGTGCATTCTCAGGTGCCTTTCTTTTGAGACCCACCAACTTACAAGAGGTACAGCTGTATCAATTGGTGAACTGAATTATGGGCAATCAGTGATGGCATTGCCAGCATAAATATTGACTGGGAATTAATTATGTAAAATGTTAAAATTATTAAAAATGTGCATATTTTTGTCTTTGTAAATGCAGAGAACAGATTGAAAGTTCGAGTCTGGAAGGTGAAAGTAGCCAGAGCTGTCTTCCCTGTAGACCGTTATCTAATATCATTAATGTGGTGGGTAGTGATATATATGCACAAACTGTTTTAACATCATGCCATTGGAATAACATTCATATCAATTTCTAAACTGAAGTTTTCAGTTAATGTTAATGTAATTTATTAATTCAAAACTAATGGTATCAATAACATAACGCAGTTAAAGTTCACAAGTTATAGGAGTAGAATTGGGCCATTCGGCCCATTGAGTCCACTGCCATTCAATCATGGCTGATCTCTGCCTCCTAATCCCATTTTCCTGCCTTCTCCCCATAACCCTTGACACCTGTGCTAATCAAGAATTTATCCATCTCTGCCTTAAAAATATCCATTGACTTTTACAGCCCTCTGTGGCAATGAGTTCCACAGATTAAATACCATCTGACTAACAAAGTTTCTCCTCACTTCTACTTCCTTTCTAAAAGAGCGTTCCTTAATTTGAGGCTATGACCTCTGGTCCAAGCCTCTCCCACCAGTGGAAACATCTTTCCACATTCACTCTCTATGCCTTTCATTATTCTGTAAGTTTCAATGTGATCCCCCCTCAACCTTCTAAACTCCAGCGAGTAGAGGCCCAGTACTGTCAAACCCTCATCATGTGCTAACCCACTCATCTTGAAGAAATCATTCTTGTAAACCTCCTCTGGACCTTCTTCAGAGCCATACACATTGCATTTCTCCTTATAGAGCCTCAGCATTACATGTCTTGCGTAAAGGTTTATAGTTAAGTCTGCCGACAACTCTTTTTCACTTTTATTGATTAGTACTCCGTTCCTTCCATCTCTCTTTCCCACTGGCTTTTTTTCTCTCGTGTACCTGTATTATTTCTTTAAGACAAACTGAAAGAAATGATTTAATTTGTCTGCCATTCACCATCTTTAATTCCCCTGTCTCTGCCTGTGAGGGCCCACACCTGCCAATGTTAGTATTTTCCTCCTGCAGTCCATTTTATGTTCACACCATTCGAGGCATACAGTATGGAAACAGGCCTTTCGGCCCACCTATTCTAGTCCCATTTTCTGACATTTGGCCCATATCTCTTCAAATCTTTCCTATCCACATGTGCCTGTCCAAGTGCTTTTTAAATACTGTTATAGTACCTGTTTTAACTATATCCTCTGGCAGCTCTCTCTATATATGCACAATCCTGTGTGTGGAAAAAGTTGACACTCTGGTTTTTCTTGAATATTGCCCCTCTCACCTGAAATCTATGTTCTTAATGTCCCCGACTCTGGGTAAAAGGCTGTGTATCCATCCTATCTATTCCCCTCGAGATTTTGCACACCTTGACTTTATTCCATCTGGCATTTCTTTATCCATTTCTTGGTTCTCCTCTGAGTTCTAAATGCTCCCATTCTTCAGGTCTAAAATTATTTCTGATGATTTATGAGTTTTTTAACACTCCCTTTAATTCCTCATGCCAGCCATGGATAATTCTTTTTTTTGGGGGGGGTTTGTGCATTAAACTAATTCTCTTTATTGTTCTTGATGTCAGATCACAGGGAAGATATACAAACATAATAAAATTGATCCTGGGACATGTAATGAGAAGAAGAGGATTCGGTTGATCTATGTAAAGCCTGCTGAACAACGTAATACATGGAACACAACGGAACCGATGGAAGGGGAGCAAACAACGAGGAGGTTGAGGAACAAAGTCGAGCCTGCTGAAGAACCATCGGACATTGAAGCAGTTAAGGAATCGCATAAGAAAATAACTGCAGATGCTGGTACAAATCGATTTATTCACAAAATGCTGGAGTAACTCAGCAGGTCAGGCAGCATCTCGGGATACTTGGGATGGTATTCAAAACCTTAAGCAGGTGAAATCAGATGTTGAATCACAAAATGAATCAACAAAATCAAAACCACCGTGGTAAGTAAACAAAGTGAGTTGCTTAGAAAGTATGAATACTCTTTAGAATCCCTTTGCAATGACTGTTGAAATGTGGGAAATGCACTGTTTAAAAAAATCAAAGAAGAAGCACTCGAGGAGAAAGAATAGGGTAGAACCAGTGGAAGGAAATGATGAACCTGGCAAACCAATTCCACGCATTGTGCATGGTCAACAAAAATCCTTTTGCTCTGACATATCCAGAAGGAAACAGCAATTTATTAGGAACTGAACATAATACTTGAAATGCAGTAGTCATCAAAAAGCGTAAATGAGATAATACCTTGCAATAAATGAGATAATACCTTGCAATTGGTGATTAAAATGATAGTTTTATGTATTAATAAGACTGGTCAATCCAGCTTTACATCTTCCTTTCCCCATCCCCCTCTTTGTAAAATACATTAACCTGACTTCTTTTTGTGCCTATTGAGTAATGTCGGGTGGTTCAAATTCATGCAGAGCATGAAGAACTCCAGTTGCTTTGTGTCTTCGGACCAAATAATAAAGGTGATTAGATAGGAAGGGGGAAATTCAGACTGTCCGATTTCTAAATCCTATTTAATGATCTATATCAGAAAGTGTACGTCATTAATGCATTCTCTACCGATACAATAGGAAGGATTAGTATGCGGGTGATTTATGTGTTTGCAAAGACCGAGATAACTAGCTTAGCGGAACTTTTTATTTTAAGAAGCAAATTTGTGCTGGGGTAGGGGTAAAGAAGGAATGTCACCCTCTAGTGTCCAGTAGGTGTCCCTGCCTCAGGGAATGCTGCAAGATTGTATTTGGTAAAGGAGAATGATCACAAAATAATTCAATGGGTTTTACAAAGGAGGGCAGCACAGTGGCGCAGCGGTAGAGGGGCTGCCTTACAGCGCCAGAGCCCCGGGTTCCATCCTGACTACCGGTACTTGTCTGTGCGGAGCTTATCCGTTCTCCCAGGGCTGTGTGTGGGTTTTCTCCGAGATCTTTGGTTCCCTGCCACACTCTAAACGCATAGAGGTTTATAGGTTAATTGGTTTGGTAGAAAAATATAAATTGTCCATTGTGTGTGTTGGATAGTGTTAATGTGCGGGGATCGCTGGTCGGTGCGGACTTAGTGGGCTGAAGGACCTGTTTCCGCGCTGTATAGCTAAACTAAACTACAAGTTAAAAATACAATGCTTACATATCTGTTGTGCTGCTACAAGTAAGAATTTTGATTCAGTCTGAAGAAGGGTCTCGACCCGAAACGTCACCCATTCCTTCTCTCCAGAGATGCTGCCTGTGTTACTGATTTACTCCAGCATTTTGTGTCTATCTGCGATTTGAACCAGCATCTGCAGTTCTTTCCTACACACTAAGAATTTTGATTAGTACATGTGTCAGGTGTTATGTGGAGAAGGCAGGAGAATGGAGATGAGAGGAGAAAGATAGATCAGCCGTGATTGAATGGAGGAGTAGGCTTGTTGGGCCGAATGGCCTAAGTCTGCCCCTATAACTTATGAAATGAAAGCTCGAGAGCTTTTAATATTGAGAGCATCATTTTGAAAGCCACTTCAATGGTACTTTATTGTCTCATGTACCTAGGTAGAGTGAAATTCATATTTTGTATACAGTACAGTAACAATTTTGTTCTAAATAGGGCACAATCGTACTTAAGTACAGGAGTGTGAGATTAGTAGATAACAATAAGGAACTACACAAGAGTTGCCATTTTTCCAGCGACAATTCGAGCCTTTCAAGTTCAGAGTTATCAAAAAATGTGAGAGTCTTAACTTGGCCATAAAGGCACATTGTCCAGGCGGTGGCAGTGGGTTGGGGTTGCAGGGGTCAGCCTGACCAGGCGATGCATTGATGGCCTCCACCGTTGCTCCGCCGCTCCATGCCGCTGCAGGCTGCAGGCTGCATCTGATCCACTCGCATGGCCATTGGGAGCAGCACCTGATCTAATTGAACCCCAGGCTGTTGCAAGGCCTCCAGCGGCCCCATCTTGCCGACATGTGGATCTGGAACACGTCGACCCGCGAACACGCCATCCCTCGCCTCAGGCGACCATTGCTTCTCAGCCTCCGCGCCCACGGCGCCTCCCAGGCATCTGACCTTGGAACACCCGGAGCGTCTCCAAGGTAAGACCCCAGCAGATCACCCGCACTGTTGGGACTGTTTTAATTTGTATTTTCACTTGCTTTTTGTAAAATGGGGAAAATTATTTTGATTAGAAAGGGCACCAGGAACTGCTACTGCAGAGTAAATAAAGGGGAAACAAATGTCGGTATCATCTATATATTAAAACTTTTGTTTGTTTGTTCCTGAACTACAGCCAAAATGGTACACGATAGCGCGACAATTTTAGGCTCACCTTACTCACCGTTATCCCTTTAGTGTTAATGGAAGACGTTTCATTGAAATCGGTGTTATATTTTTAAAGTTATTTTCATTTTAAAGTTTAAATCTATCTCCTAGTGAGGGGAGAAGGTAGGGGGAGGATAAGGGGGGTTGAGGGGGATGGATGGAGTGGGGGGAAGAGGGAGGGGGTCGAGGGAGGTGGAGAAGGGGAGGGGAGGAGGTCGGGGGAGGTGGAGAAGGGGAGGGGAGGATGGAGTGGGAGGGGGAGGAGGGTGTGAGGGGATGTGGGGGAGGGAGGGGGGAATGGGAGAGGAGAGGGTGCTGCACCAATGCAGGAGAGGTTTGGGCCCAACGGATCCACTTGGTCTAGTTTATTTATATTATCCCTTCATATTCACCTTTTTTACTCTATTACCCTCTTACTATACAATTATCAATGCATGCTAAATTTATTGGAGGTGGATAATAGTTGCTCAATATATTTTTAAATGGATGTGCCGGGAATTATCTTCCATGAGCTACAGCAAAGAGACAGTCTGAACATTAATTGAATTAAATTACTTTAAATATTTGTGCCTATGAAGTCAGCTGGAAAATCAAAGAAGCAGCCTTATCAATGGCCACTTATTTGTGGAATAAGTGTTTAAGTTCTATACCAAGCTACTATTCTCCTAAGTTACCTTCGAGGTGTCTAGTTTCTGTAACTCAGTAATAACAAACAATAAATGAATTATCCCTATACCCTCGAACCATGAATAACATTTCATTGATGAATGTAAAACTGTTGAAAAAAAAGTATTTTTCAATTGCTGAAACTGCAGGGTGTAAAATTATTTTTTAAGTGCAACATGTATAATAGATTCATGATAAATGTTGTCTTTTAATATAATTATAGTTATCTTCAGTTTGAGTTCTACAGCTACTGAAGATAAAATATACATTTCAGTATTTGGGTCATACAGCATGGAAACAGGCCTTTGACCCAAGATGCCCCAGCTACACTAGTCCTAATTGCAGCAATGATCTCCTAAGCCAGACTAACATGTTTAATGGTTATTTTGTCTGTCTTCGTTTAGGTCGACACGTTGCATCCAAGGGTCCCAGAATACCAGTATGTGGCCATTGGGCTGAACTCGATCTTGGTAAACACAAATTCCCCATGTTTGGTGTTGTTTGTTTATACTTAGTTTGAACAATGTTTAATTTTTTCAGCTTCAGCTTTCACATGTAAAGCTTACAGCATAAATATCTTAAAACAATTATTCTTCAGAATGAGAATCGGGGGAGAGGGGGACATAGAAAGGGAAGTGTAAGGTGTTAATACGAGACATCACGGAAAATGGAGAAAAGATCATTGTTAGCTAGGAGAAGGTGACAACGAAGCATGCAGAGAAAATTTAATCAGGGAAATAGTCAGACTGGTCAGAGAATTTGGAGGGGGAGGGATGGGGAGAGGGGGAAAGCAAGGGTTATTTGAAGTCGATATTCATACCGCTGGGGAGTAAGCTGCCCAAGCAAAATATGTTGTGCTGGTCCACCAATTTGAGCGGGCCCTCACTCTGACAGTGGAGGAGGCCCAGGACAGAAAGGTCAGTACGGGAATGGGAGGGGAAATTAAAGTGTTTAGCATTTTGGAGATCAGGTAGCTTTAGGTAGACTGAGTGGAGTCAAGGATCGAACCTGGGTCTCTGATTCAAGATTCAAGATTCAAGATTCAAGATATCTTTATTTGTCTGGCGTTGTGGGGCAGCAACTCCACCATCTGTGCCACTGTGCTCCCTTATCTGCTTCAACCACACAAAATACAGGGGGCGCCACACAATGGCTGCCTCACCTACAGTCTGTCTGTCCTTGTTTTTGCCTTCCAGCACAGTGAGGAATGTGGAGGAGTCACTGTGGTGGATGTTCATGTTAAAATGTATTTTGTGTGTCCTGTTGTTTTTTATTGTTATGACTGTATGACAAATGACATTTCTCATATGATGCCAAACATAATCACAGATTAGGCAACCGGTTTGCAGACCCATTACATTTAGTATCCCAAGAGTGAAGCAGTGTGACTATTCGCATGGGGTAGTTACGTTTTTTCAGGGAAAGTCATTCATCATTTGAACTGTAAAAAAAATAATTATTGTCTATTATTAATTCAATTAATATTGCATTAAGAATTGGAATTAGAGTCCAAATAATGCCTAGAATTATACAATATGGTAAATGCCATTAGAGCTAAATGTACAAAAGATATTTTGTAAACTATGACTTACACACTGCACTAAAATGTAAGTTGTTTGGAAAAACTCAATGGCTTGTTTTCAGAAGAATTTAGATTTGTACAATTAGTTTGTACTTTTGGTGCTGATCAGAAAATGTTATTGTTCTACTTTTAACTTTGTATATTTCTCATTTATCTTATTTAGCTGAAATCTTTGTAAATCAATGGCTACCGTACCCATCGTTCTATTCAGGATCGAGTCCAGCCCCCGACATCTGGTATAGATGAACAGATCAGACCCATGCAACGTAAACTTTGTTCCTTCCATTCCGATATGTGTGCATCCACATTGAGCTAAATGGGAGGATTCAATGTTCATGCTGTTGGATTGTAAAATACCCAAGTGGAATATAAGGTGTTCTTCCACTTTTGAGTGTGGCCTCGCTCATATTGATGGAGGTGGCATTCTAGGTGAGACAGAGGTTCACATGCTCCTTCCTTGTCTGCTGCACGCAGTTTTCCAATGTGGCCTCCTACATCGGTGAGAGCAGGGGTGGATTGGGTGGCTGTTTCTCTGAGCACCTGTGCTCGATTTGCCGGGATCCGTTGGGTCTTCCGGTTGCTGGCCAATTCAGCCCCCCCGTCCTACATTTGCCCTCCAGTCCGAAGCTGCCTTCTATACTGGAGTGGGGCCAAATGCATTGAGGTGGGACAGCACCTTTGGTTTCGCTTGGGTACCTTGTATCCTAATAGCATGAACGTTTTGGCAAACACCTGCCCACTTGGATGTGCACACATTTCTCCCTTTCCATTCGTTTCAACTTACATAGATCAACCTTTAGACCCTACCTTCTTTTCTATGGTATAAGAACATCTACATGTCCCATCTTCAATACGCTCTGAAGTACTTCACCTTCTGGCGACTTCGCCCCAACCCATCTGAGACAACTGTCACTGCCTTTCACCTCAGCAATCGGCTGGCCAATGCAAAGCTCTGTGTCCTTTTGTGGTGAGCTGGTGAAGAATGAGGAATTCCCCAAGTACCTCAGAGTTACCCTGGACCGCACCCTCATCTATCGCGAACACCTGAAGAGGGTGGCTGATAAACTGAAAGCAAGGGTCAACATCATCAGGAAACTTGGGAGAAGCAGCAGCAAGAATGACCATTGGCTGGACTTGGTGAGTCACAGGCAAAGTAGGTTTAAACAGAGCGCCAAAGGCAAGTTTGTAGTCTTTCAGTGAGGGTCGGGAGAAGCACATACCTTCAATCTCATCAGAGGAAGGCAGGTTAAGAGTGAGTGCGGGGATTAGCTGAGCAATTAAGTTAGAAGATTGGTAAATTGGCCAATATATTAATTGAACAGCTCATATAAGAAAGGCTTGCTCAAGGGGAGCGGCCTGTTGGGGAGTGGCCTTGTTGAGGTAAGTGCCTTGTGAGTAAAGTGCGAGTCTTTTGCTCGAGAGTCTCCGAGAAAATGAGAGTTTCCTGGGCAGGATCTACAGTGAGGTTGTCACACCAAGGATGCAGGAAGAGCGATGGTGGGTGACTGGGAGAAAAGGGAGTAAACGTGGAGACTCCGGTGGCTGTGCTTAATGAAAACAAGTACGCCCTCTTGGGAGCTGTCGGGGCAGAAGACGCTTCCAGTCTGAGCAGCGGACAGGTCGGTGGCTCCAATCCTGACAGTGAGACTTGAGACAGGAGATTCTGTGGCGGCAGGCAAGACTTAAAGATGGTCTGTTGCCTCCCTGGTACCCGGGTTCAAGATGTCTCGGACCGACTTCAGAACATCCTCGAGAGGGAAGGTGAACAGCCAGAAGTAGTTGTGCACGTGGGCATGAATGATGTCAGGAAGAAGAGGAAGGAGGTTCTGCAAAGTGAGTTCTCGGGTGTTTATTTCTGCAGGGTGGTTATTTCTGGATTGCTTCCTGTACCTCGTGCTAGTGAGGGCAGGAACAGGGAGATAGGGGATATGAATGTATGGCTGTGGGGCTGGTGCAGGGAGGAGGGATTTAGATTTATAGACACCCAAATATTTGTCACAGCCTAGAACTAGCCAAATCACTTGATGTCAGACAAAAACTATGACTTCCTGGTGCAGAATGCAATTAATTTATTAATTTTTGATCATTGTACTTTTTTTGAAAGAAAAGTGCACTCATTTGTTTCCATCAGTTCTTGTAAAATGAAAACTTTATGGTCCAATCTTTCAAAACAATAATTATTACAAATTAAATATGATTTATTACTGTGTAAATTATATTGAAGGTAATAGTTTCCAATATTTGTTTATTTTTATAGCAATATATTTAGTTACTTAATCAGTATCCTATTCAATTATTACGTTAAATATGATTTATTACGATGTGCAAATTTTATTAAAGATAATTGTACCAAATATTTTGAATAGTTTTTTTATAACAGTGTTTTCAAATACACAGGACGTGATGTTAAAATCCAAAGTGCCAACTCTCAACCTGCTCCCGGTGGTGATGGAAGGCTAAAGCACTCACCTACGCTTCTCCGATGTTGAGAAAGGCTGGGCAGACACGCCATTGGGGTTATCAAGTGGGCTCCTATTTTCATCGACTGGGCCCAAGATGTCTCCAGTAGGCTCAGCGGTGTGTTCTGGTGCCCCAGAACCACCCCCCTCTGCATCTGCCTAGCCGGCTTATTTGGGAGACCAGATGTGGTCTTTCCTCTTCAGCCAGAGCCACTGCCTACTCCGCTCTGCCACCCCTGATGTTTCATTGTTGGCCTGGCGTAGGGCTTGTCCGCTGATCCCCAGGTCCTTCATCAGTCTTACAGTTGATGTTGCCACGAAGCTCCGACATCCAACTTCTACCGGGCAGATCTTTGCTCCCCGCTGTTCTGCCTCCGCTGCAAGCTCCGTATATTGCAGTTTCTTTCTTTCAAAGGCTTCCTGCACAGCATCCTCCCAAGGGACTGTGAGCTCCTCAAAATACACCATGCGCTGAGAGTTGGACCAGAGGACAAGATCAGGCCTCAAGTTGGTGATGGCCATCTCTGATGGAACCGTAAGCCGCTGGTCCACGTCCACCAGCATCTGCCAGTCCCGGGCTGCCTCCAGCTGTCCAAACCTGGTCCTTGGTGGAATTTTCCGTTGCCTTTGGTCTCCCTTCCGAACAAAGGCAATTGACATAACTGGGTCGGTTGTTCTGTGCAGCAGGGCATTGTTGGTTGTTCTCCTGCTTTCCAGAGTTGCTGCCAGGCATTTGAGCACTTGATTATGTCTCCAGGTGTACCGTCCTTGGGAGAGGCTCACTTTACACCCAGTGAGGATGTGCTTAAGCGTGGCTGGTGTTGAACACAGGGGGCATGATGGATCTTCACCCAGCCATTGGTTGAGATTTTTATATTTATTTATCAGTATTCTATTCAATTATTACAAATTAAATATGGTTTATTACCATGTGTAAACTTTATTAAAGATAATTGTTCCAAATATTTTGAATAAGTTTTTATAGCAATATTGTGGCGGATCAGGCGTCTTGCCTTTTCTCTGGCCTCCGCCAGGCCACTACAATATAATGATCTAGTTATTTGACTAATAAAGTGTGATTGTGATTGATTGTGATTATTTAATCAGTATCCTATTCAGTGAGCAACTGAAAACAGGAACAGAAAAGCAGGGCTCAATGTCAGCAACTACATGAAGGCAGATTGTTTAGGAGACGAGGCTGTCGCCACACGGTTGCCGAGGTGTCGCCTGTCTGCTCGTGAGTCGTCTCCAAAGAGTCGTAGCGTTTTTCTGGTTGCCGCTGGATTTTGAGATGTTGAAAACTTTTCGGCGACAGTGAATTTGACGCCGATAATCGTAGCTTGACGTCTCCTGACGTAACAGGTGACGTAGGTTGTCGCCAGGTGACGTAGGTTGTCACCAGTGTTGACCGGTGAATTCCATTAGCGACTACCTATGTCAACCGGCAACAGGTACAGAGTTCCCTGACTGCACCTGTACAACGTCATGTCGTGTGGTAGCTGCTGTCTCCATTCTCTTGCATGCAGGCAATTCACATTGATCTTTATTTTTTTTACAGATGACCAACTATGTGTCTTTTTCAAAAGCCAAAGAACAAGATACAAGAGTTCTCTTTTCATCCATCCATCCACCTTCTCCTTTTATTTCCAAAAATTAATTACCTGTATCTTACCTATTTATGTTGCAGCTCATGCAACAGGCAACAGAGTCCAGATAGGCCATGGCACAGCCCCGGACACCACGTGACACCTTCCTGGGATTCTTGAAGAATGAGCTGCTCAAGATCCCAGATAACGTGTGGTTTAACTACACCATCACTGCCCATAACTTCTTCCAGCCAGTGAATATTTTCAGTGATTTTTGTGGGATTTTGGGGACTTTTGACTTTAATATTTGACCTTAAAATTTATAGTTATGTATGAAATATTCACACTTAATTCATGTGTGTTGCAGAATCTGCTGTAGATGGGAAACATGGGACAGCAGCAGATGGGACGGGCTCTGATGGGACCACCACAGCAGATGCCACTGATGGGACCACCACAGCAGATGCCACTGATGGGACCACCACAGCAGCGGGCTCACCAGGTATCTAATTTTGTAATGCTTTGTGTGAATTGGAGTTGGAATTCTTTGTCACCCACAGCTTGGTAAAAGTTTTGATTTCTTTGCCTTTCGCTTAATATTGATATGTTTCTGTGTTGCAGCCACAGTCACTGATGGGACCACCACTGATGCCACCACCAGTGATGCCATATTATCAGCAGGCAACATCATTACCATCACAGCAGGCATACACTGTATTGCAGCCGGCAATAACAGATGAGCCCTGCCTTAACACACCCACACTTGCACCAGTGACACCAGGGCGTACCCCCAGAACAGAGACCCAGGACGCAAGTGTGGATTTTAGTTTGGATATTCAATCTGATCACCCATCACTGTAATGTGTACACATAAATGACGTTAGGTTTTGCATGTTTTTGCACTTGAATCCTGTTTGAAGTTTATTAAATTTTATTGAGATTTATATTTTTATCTGCACTGTTGTATGTTCTCATCAACCTTTATTTAAAAAAATGTTTGTTTCAATAAAGGAAATTTTTGACATTTTGATAAAAGATTGATGTATGAAGTTATTGTATTTCAGAGTAGTTTCTCATGGCATCACTTTCAAATAGTCAAGATGCAGAATGAATGGAAACCCTACCATACACCCCCTTTAATAGGGATACCGGGTGATTCCATTGCTTTGGAGGCCACAATGACGTGAATTGTCTTCAGTTGTCTTCAAGGGTCGTAGCTTGTCGCGGGTGGACGTAGGTTGACTTGGCGACATGTTAGTTGTAAACCTGTGATTTCTACATATGAAGATGTAATTCCACTTCCAAGACCAAAGATTTCAGCTGTTTTACGTGTCACCTTTGCAGCAGGTGTAGGTGTGCTAGATTGTGCTGATGGTGCTTGACTTCCAGTTGATTGTTCATCCATTTTCAGCTGTGTAAAACTTTATTTCACAATAGGCAAATTAAAGCGAGAAGGGTCACAAGATGCAAAAGCAGGGATGAAAATGATAAATAATCCCAATTTACTTCAACACAATAAGGCTTGCAGACAGTCCCTATCACTAAAAATAGACTGGGGAGTTTCCACAATCATGCAATTAGATATTCTCCTTGTCAAGCTTTTGGAAATGTACTTTCCAGCACACTAAAAATAGACTTGACTTAATCTTTCACAGAATTGGAAGAGAAACCAAATATCATCAATTACTAATTTGTATGGGAAAGCACCAACTGTAAAACCACATGTATTTCTATGAAATTCACAAAGACTTGCAAAAATATATATGGAAGCTATTATTGTGCACATATTTAAACTCCATAAAAGCTACCCCATGTTGCTTTAAACATATCTGAACAAAAAGGACGCACTAGAATATAGCACTAATATGTACAATAAACACTAAAGGCAGCTAATATATGTTACATTCATTAATGGATCCTATTCGAATAGCTGCCGTATGAACATAGTAGAGGACATAGCGCTCCAGATTTGGGCTACCGGTGGACCCCCGAAACAACTTCCGGAAAGGGAGAAGGTAGAGAGTGCAAGAATCCCTGGGGCCATTTCCCACAGTGACAGGTATCCCCCTTTGGAATAAATATGTTGGGAGATTGCAGGCAGCTATAATGGGAGGGCATTTTAATTTCCCTAATATTGACTGGGACTGCCAAAGCACCAAGGCCTGAGATGAGCCGGAATTTATCAAATGTCTGTCAGGAAAATATAGACAAGAACATGGAGAGTTGTGGGACAAAGTAAGCTATTAATAGAGATTATGTCCTTCTCAATAAATAGATAAAGTGAAACTCATAATGCCCATCCGTATTCTGATTGTATGCAAAATAACTGATCCTAGTCTCGATTTATCGTATCTTTAAAATAGTATCTCTTTGCTACTGCATTAAAATGTTGGCATATGTTACACCGTGAAATTCCTAGAACGGTTCTTGGGCTTATAATTATTTAACTGAAAGGATTGTGGTCGACAAACGAACTACCTTGATGTCGAAGGTAGATTTGTGGACAGATTATTAATATCAGTGTTATGTCTCTGCTCACATGGTAAAAGTTAGACCACATGCTGGTTGTTTCCTTTAAATTCATGTTGTGCATGTGGTTGATAAAGCCAGCAATTCTTGCCCATCCCTAATTGTCCTGGAGAAGGTGGTGCTGGGCAATCATCTTGCAATGCTGCAGTATAGTGAAGGTCCTAACATTGTGCTTTTGCCGAGGGAACTCCAGGACTTAGGCTCAGTGATAATAAACGACTGACAAATATTTCCCAGTATGGTGTGTTACATAATGGGGAACTGCAAGTGTTGGTGTTCCTAGGAGAGAGGTCATGAGTTTAGTTTAAAGATACAGTGTGGAAACAGGCCCTTTGGCCCACCGAGTCCACGCTGACCAGCGATCCCCGGACACTAGCACAATCCTACACACTAGGAACAATTTACAATTTTTACCGAAGCCAATTAACCTACAAATCTGTACATCTTTGGAGTGTGGGAGGAAACTGGAGCACCCAGAGAAAACCCACACAGTCACAGGGAGAAAGTACAAACTCGCACAGACAGCACCCATAGACAGGATCAAACCCGGGTCTCTGGCGCTGTGAGGTAGCAACTCTGTCTCTGCGCCACCATACCTCCATGAGGTTCTGTGAGTGTGTAACCGGGGTGAGTAACTGGTAGCATTTGTAGATGGGACACACTGCTGCCGCTGGGCTGCGTACACTTGAATCCTGTTTGAAGTTTTATATTTAAAGTTCGAAGTTTATTAAACTTTATTGAAGTTTATATTTTTTGTATGCACTGTTGATCACCTTTTAAAAAAATTAAGGACATTTTTGACATTTTGATGAAAGATTGATGTATGAAGTTATTGTATTTCAGAGTAGTTTCTCATGGCATCACTTTCAAATAGTCAAGATGCAGAATGAATGGAAACCCTACCATACACCCCCCTTTAATAGGGATACCGGGTGATTCCATTGCTTTGGAGGCCACAATGACGTGAATTGTCTTCAGTTGTCTTCAAGGGTCGTAGCTTGTCGCGGGTGGACGTAGGTTGACTTTGGTTGCCATAGGTTGTCGCCTGTGTGGTCATACGTTGTAGTAGGTTTTGTCGTAGGTTGACGTAGGTGCGATCGTAGCAAACGATTTTTACTAATTTTGCCAAAGCCAATGAACCTACAAACCCGCGTGTCTTTGGAGTGTGCGGGAGAATCCGAAGAAAACCCACGCAGGTCACGGGGAGAACGTGCAAACTCCGCACAGACAGCACCCTTAGTCAGGTTCGAACCCCAGGTCTGGCGCTGTGAGGCAGCAACTCTACCGCTAAGCCACCCTATAACTCTCAGCAGCTTCTGCAGATGCGCCATACAAAACATCTGTGTCGGGATGCATCACAGCACGGTTTGGGAACAGCTCCATCCAAGACCCGCAAGAAATCTCAGAGAGTTGTTGTCGCAACCCAGACCATCACACAAACCAACCTCCCTTCCATCGACTCCATCTTCACCTCACGCTGCCACGGCAAGGACAGCAGCATAATCAAAGACCAGTCTCACCCCTGTCACTCCCTCCTTCCCTCTCCCATCGGCAAGAGGTACAGAAGTGTGAAAACACACACCTCCAGATTCAGGGACAGTTTCTTCCCGGCTGTTATCAGGCAACTGAAGCATCCTCTCACCAACTAGAGAGCGGTCCTGACCTCCCATCTACCTCATTAGAGACCCTCAGACTATCCTTAGTCGGGTTTTATCTTGCACTAAATGTTATTCCCTTTATTCTGTATCCGTACACTGTGGACGGCTCGATTGTAATCGTGTATAGTCTTTCCGCTGACTGCACAGCATGAAACAAAAAAGCTTTTCACTGCACCTCAGCACACGTGACAATAATCTAAACTAAACCTATCAACCATCTACAAGTTTGAACTAAATTATACTCTCCCTCTCCCTCTCTCCCCCTCTCTTTCCCCCTCTCTTTCCCCCTCTCTCTCTCTCTTTCCCTCTCCCTCCTCCTCCCTCCCCCTCTCTCTCCTCCCTCCCTCCCCCTCTCTCCCCCCCCCCCCTCTCTCTCTTCCCCTCTCCCTCTCTACCCCAGACACACGTCTAGGATGGGTCTCTGACACTGGGCGCAGCAGGGAGAAGAGTTCAAAGACGTCTCTCCCACAGTAGGGGCGATACCCTCTCGAAGAAACTACCTCCAGCGAGAGCAGAATGACAGTGAGCGCAGGATAAATGGTCACCGTGCCAGCACTGACCCAAAGCCAATACTCTGGAGAGGGGAGGGGAGGGGAGGGGAAGGGAGAGGAGAGGAGGGGAGGGGAGGGGAGGGGAGGGGAGGGGAGGGGAGGGGAGGGGAGGGGAGGGGAGGGGAGGGGAGGGGAGGGGAGGGGAGGGGAGGGGAGGGGAGGGGAGGGGAGGGGAGGGATGCACCCCGGGAATGACCCGTATGAGAAAGGGGTCTTGAGTTTCAAGAGGCGGGTTTTCATGAAGGTGGAAGCGGGGTTGGGTGCTGAGGGGAGCTTCGTTGTGGAGCATAAGGGTCTTCCCAATCGCGTGTATTGGAGCTGGGGAGAGGCGCAGTGTCATGCGTGCAGAGAGTTTGGACATCTCCGTAGAGAGTGTCCTAAGAGCCGGGCCGCTGCTAGAAATTCTAACGCAGGGGCCCAGGAATGCAGTGCTGGCCCGTCCGGGGCGGCCCGCCATGCCTCGGTGGCCCGGGGTGGAACTGCTGACTCGGCTGGGGCTGCTAGCTCCGCCTCGGTGACCCGGGGCGGCACTGCCAACCCATCAGGGGCGGCAAGTTCTGCCTTGGTGACCCGGAGCAGTGAGGGCCCCCGCCCCCTACGCCCTGAACCTGTGGAGGTGGTCGATGGCGAGGCGCAGGGGAAGGGCGAAGGGGGTAGGAAGGTTGGGAGAAGCAGAAGAAGAGGAGGAATAGGAAGGATGAGCCCCTCCAAGAGAGTCAATCACAAGCGGATGGGCCCTTGCCTAGACCTGAGACCACCCAAGGGGTGTTGGGCCCAGTGAGGTCCAGGACACACCTGGTGTGGCTCAGCAAGGAGCTGAGGTGAACCGGAAGGGGGCAGGAGGGGGCAAACATGGGGGTAGAATGGGGGCAGCGGGTGGTGTGGAGGCGGAGGACCCTTCCTTTATGGAGGTCACCGTACCTTCGCATGCCGGCGGGACAAAAAGAAGGCGTGCGCTTGGCGAGGAAGAGCAGGATCGTGGGCCCAAATTAAGGGGGAACGGATATTTCGAGACCTTCCACCCCTGACGAGGTCGGTGACCACGAACTGGTGTCTTATGGGCCGGAGGATGGGCCTCTGGTTCAGGGACCTTCCGCAGGTGCTACCTGATCAGTTACTGGGATCGACTCCCCTGAAATTGTTTCCTCTGGGCCGGTGGCGGCCCCCTCGTCACAGGGGCCTTCCGAGGGAGTCATCTCATCGGGTAGTGGGGTTGGTGCCCCTGGGAGTGTGTCCTCTGGGTCGGAGGAGGTCCCCTCGTTTCAGAGGCCTTCTGAGGGTGTTGGCACGCCAGTTGATGGGACTGGAAATGTGTCCCCTGGGATGGGGGATGAGCAGAGTCAGCCTGAGGGGAGAGGCTCGGGAGATCAAATGTTCCACTCTGTGCTCCTTATTAGAGCCAGTGGAGGTAGTGTGGGGTGTGCTGCCTCACCGGTTGAGGTAGTAGGGCAGACTCCAAAAACACCAGCTCTTTCAGTGGGTGTTGGTGAGGGTGGTGGAGGGTGGAGACTCTCTGGGTGCTGCCAGTGGTGTGGAAACTATGGGTGCTGTGGGGGGCGGGGCGGTTATGGGTTGTGACCCTCCTTTGGATCTCGTGGGTGCCTACGTACCAGGGACCCTGGGGGTGCCTCTTGTTTTTTCTTCCCCAGGCCCAGACGTGGGGGGTGATGGGAGAGTGCAGGAGCCTGGCCTTTCACCGGACAGCTTGTTGCTGTCAGAGGTATCGGGACCCTCCCTCAGCATTGATTCTGGTGGTGGTGTCATGCCGGAGGAGGGGGAGAGTGATGGGCTCGGCCTGTGCAGTGGGGTGAGTGAGCTTTCAGCAAGCTGCAGTCCCTCGAACTCTGACACTGGCCTTGAGCGATGTGCAGAGGAGGCTGCTGCTCCAGGTGTGAGTGGGTTGGCGGAGTGCCCAGACTCCAGGGCTGTGTCTAGAGCAGCCATTATCTGTGAGATTCCGGACTTTCTAAAAATAAATAGATGTGCAAGGACTAAAATTGATGCGGTGCGGAGGCGGTGGGCAGATCTGCCAGGATTTATTAAGGATCTTGATAATATCCTTGGCAGCAAGGGTAGTGATCTTCCTGTGTCTGAGAGGCTTCAGTTTGGGGAATTCTTGAGGTTCCTCAGGGGGAAAGTTTCTGAGTCCACGAGGAATGTGAGGAAACAATTCTAGTGTGTTTGCACATTCACAGTAGCCACATTAAATTTAAATGGTAGTAGAGTGGGCTTTCGTAGATTTCAGCATTTATCAGTCCTTAGAGACGGGAAATATGCAGTGTGTTTTCTGCAAGAGACGCACTGTTGTCAGTGACGAACCCACCTGGCGACTGGAGTGGGAAGGGGGGGGTTTACATGAGCCACCTCAGCACAAATTCGAGTGGGGTGGCTTTTCTGTTGGCCCCGACTTTTCAGCCAGAGATCCTGAAGGTGCAGGAAGTTGTGCCAGGTCGTTTGCTCTATCTGGCCGTGAGCCTGGATGGCATGCCGTTGCATTTTATTAACGTGTATGCCCCCAGTACCGGCACGATGCAGGCCTGCCTACTTCAGGAGGTGACTGCTCTGTTGAGCACTATTGATAGCGGAGAGTGTGTTTTTCTGGGGGGAGATTTCAACTGCACACTTGAGGTGCGAGATCGTTCTGGTATTCAGTGTGCCCCTGCTGTAGCGTTGTATGCGTGGAGCACCACGCACCTCCTCTATCTGGGGGTGTACCTGAGTCCCACTGAGGATGCTTGGCCGGCGAACTGGCAGGAGCTGGAGATGAAAGTCGTCGCTCGGCTGGGGCGCTGGTCAGGCCTGCTTGGAGTCCTTTCTTTTCAGGGGAGGGTGCTGGTCATAAACCAGCTGGTGGCCTCCATGTTGTGGTACCGGCTGGCTACTCTTGTCCCGCCCTCCATCTTTGCAACTACTTTACAGAAGAAGCTGGTGGACTTCTTCTGGGGAAATAGGAAGCATTGGGTTTCCGCAGCGGTCCTGAGTCTCCCGTTAGAGGAGGGCGGCCAGTCCTTGGTATGCGTGCGTACCCAGGTGGCGGCTCTCCGTCTCAGGACTCTGCGGAGGTATATTTATACGGAGAACCCCCCCAGGTAGCACGCACTGGCCACGTATTTTTTCCGTCGGGGTTGTTGCCTACGGGGGGGTTTTCGCGGCTCCCGTTGGTGGGCATCAGTCGACCCGCCTTACGGGGTCTGCCTAGTTTCTATCCGGACGTGCTTAGAGTGAGGAATTGGGTTGTTTTCAGCCAACGTGTTGCTCCACAAGGGGAGGGGGTGGTGTGGCTGCGGGAGTGGCCGGTCCTCACCCTGTCATGGCGGGTGTCGAGGAGAGGCGTGCACCTAGAGTGGTTCTGACTGAGCTTACCCCCGCTCCGTCAGATTTGCTCATCGGGCCTCGGCTCCGGGATTTTTCTCGGGCGCCGGCTCCACACAATTCGAGCCGCCTTTCCGAGATGCCCAGCGTGCCGTTTCGTGATGCGAAGAGACGCACACTGTACAGAATGCTCCTGCACATTCTACACCTCCTTGTCTTCGTCTACCGTCCTGACACATCTTGGTGGTCTGTGTTACCACCTGAGGATGGGGGCGGACCTCAGTGGGGGTCTCTCTACAAGGGAGTCGTTCCCCTTTACATCAGGGACCTGGGGTGGAGAGTGTCGCACAGAGCGGTGGCGTGTAATAAACTGTTGAGTCGGTTCACGGGCTCGTCGGCCGCCTGTATTTTCTTCGGTGAGGAAGAGACTGTGTTCCACGCGTATATGGAGTGTGAGAGGTTACTGCCCCTGTACCAATATCTGAAGGGGTTGTTCCTCATGTTTTAGTTACACTTTAGTCCTACGATTCTAGTGTTTGGACACAAGGCAGGGAGTGGGGAGGGTCGTTCGGGGGGGTGGGACCTCCCTGTCGGTTTGCTCTTGGGCCTGGCCAAGATGGCCATTCGCGGGTCCAGGCAGCGGGCGGTCAATGGTCTTGCCAGAGTCGGCTGCCTGCCCCTCTTCCAGGCCTACGTCCGTGCGCGCGTGTCCCTAGAGAGGGAACACGCGGTGTCCACAGGGACTCTGGAGGCCTTCCGTGGACGCTGGTCACCGCGGGGGGTTGAGAGCATTGTAAATAATGAAGGCAACATTGTACTATAATGATTACTTGATGTATTGTAACCTCTGAATGTGGTTTTGATGTGATGTATCATACGTTTGTGCTGAATAAAGTATTTGAAAAAGAAAAAAAAAGAATTTATTAGCCAGGTATGTAAGAACATACAATATATATAAAATGAGATACATAAAAATGAGAGGAACACTGAACTTTTTAATGTTTATTATGGATTGTAATAATCCTATAATAAATAACTAAAAAGTCCAGATCCTCTCATTCGTTATATATGAATGTATATTTATAACTTTTTTGCTATTGAGGCTATTAAACACTGCAACCTCCAAATAGGCTCCAAACTATACAGTCTAGGGGGAATATTTTTGACATTGCACTATTGTATGTGTGTGCATGGAATACTGAACACTAAGTGTTTTTGTTATTTATTATAATAGTATTATTAAAACCAATAATAAACAAAAACTTTTTTTTCACACAGAGAGTGGTGAATCTGTGGAATTCTCTGCCACAGAAGGTAGTTGAGGCCAGTTCATTGGCTATATTTAAGAGGGAGTTAGATGTGGCCCTTGTGGCTAAAGGGATCAGGGGGTATGGAGAGAAGGCAGGTACAGGATACTGAGTTGGATGATCAGCCATGATTGTGGCGGCGCCTAACGGCAGCGGCTGACTAGCAGTCTGTCCGTCTTTTTTTTCCCTTTTTTTGTTGTGTGTCGGTGTTGGGATGGTTTTTATATATATTTTTTGGTTGTGTATGTGTGGGAAGGGGTGGTGGTGTGGGTGGGTGGGTGGGGGGGGGGGGAACTTTTCTCTTCCTCACGGCGCGGGGTGCGGCTCGGCTGCGGGGCCTAACATTGCCGGTGCGACTTGGCCGCTGGACTTTACATCCCGGTGCGGCTTGGCCGCTGGACTTAACAGTGCCCGGTGCGGCTTGGCCGCCGGACTTTACATCCCGGTGCGGCTTGGCCGCTGGACTTTACATCCCGGTGCGGCTTGGCCGCTGGACTTTACATCCCGGTGCGGCTCGGCCGCTGGACTTTACATCCCGGTGCGGCTTGGCCGCTGGACTTAACAGTGCCCGGTGCAGCTCGGCTGCGGGGCTTAACATCGCCCGGTGCAGCTCGGCCGCGGGGCTTAACATTGCCCGGTGCAGCTCGGCTGCGGGGCTTTTCATCGCTGGTGCGGCTCGGCTGCGGACTTGACATCGCCCGGTGCGGCTCGACCACGGGACTTAGCTGCGCAAGGCTTGGTCGCGGGCCTTTCATCGCCCGGTTCGGCCGCGAGACGTTTCAGTGCCCGGTGCGGGGACTGTGCGGGTCGGTCGGGGACGAGCTGTCTGTCCGTGGGCGTGGGGAAGAGAGTGGAAGTTTTGTTGCCTCCATCACAGTGAGGGGGTGTTTGGAGTCACTGTGATGGACGTTTGTGTTGGGGTCATGTGTCTTGTGTTCTTTTTTTCTATGACTGCTATGTAGTTTCGTTCGGTACTTCGGTACCGAACGACAAATAAAGCTCTGTTATATCTGTTATATCTGTTATATTGAATGGCGGTGCAGGCTCGAAGAGCCGAATGGCCTACTCCTGCACCTACTTTCTATGTTTCTATGTTTCTATGTCCAGCATATATATATATATATAACTTTTTTGTTTATTGTAAAGAACAAAAAAGTTCAGTTCCTCTCATTTTTTTGTATGTATATATATTGGTTTTCGTTTGACTTTTTTGTTGTTTATAATAATCATCAAAGTTCTTTCTCTCTAATATCTCTCTATATATATAGATATTAGAGGACTTTTTAAAATTTATTATGTTTTAAAAATACTATTATCTTTGTTTATTATGGGTTTTTAAAAATACTATTATAATGCATAAAAAAGCTTAGTGTTCAGTATTTCCATGTGCACATAAGCAAAATCAAACATAATGCTGCAAGTCTGTATAGTTGCAGTGTTTAATAGCCTGATAGATGTTTGTAGGGAGGAAGTTGCTCCTGAACCTGGACATTACAGTTTTCAGGCTGCTTTACCTTCTTCCCGATATCAAGAGTTAAGTAGGAGCTTGACAAGGGCGATGTGGCGCTCTGATGATGCAGGCTGCCTTTTTGAGGCTGTGACTCTTATAGATCCCTTCGATGGTGGGGAGATCAGTAACCATGATGGCCCTTACACGGTCTGCACAAGTTCACAAATAGCTGCCTTCCACATTGAAACCTTCAACTTGCTTTGATTGTCAACAATGTTTCCTGTTGAGGACACTTTCCCCATAACTTTCCTGGTTTTTGACAGATCATTGACTTGATATAAATATTTTTTCTCACTCAAACTATTTGACTTGCTCTGTACTTCCAGTAAGTAGGCACTGAATGTATAGTAACCAATATACATTAATGACTTAGATCCGGCCCACCACGAGATTTTATCCGGCCCGCAGCAAGCTCTTAGGGGGCGGGGACTGGAGGCAGAAGCTGCCGGTGAAGGTTCGCCGGAGAGCGGATCACCACCGACCCAGAGCCGGGACAAGGCGAGAGATCGCAGCGCCCCCTCGCAAACAACAAGCCCAAAGAAACTTCCCTCCTCGCCGCCGCTGCCACCGCTCACCCCGGGGAGAGAGAGAGAGGGGGGAGAGTCGGGGTAGAGGGAGCAGCGGGTGAGAGCGGGAACGAGGGGAGGGGGAAGGTGTCAGAGGGTCCGGTGAAGGAGCGCCGCCACTTGCAGGGGCTGCTCTCTCCCTCTCTCTCCCTCTCTCCCCTCTCCCTCTCTCTCCCTCCCTCTCTCCCCTCTCCCTCTCTCTCCCTCCCTCTCTCCCCTCTCCCTCTCACCCCTCTCCCTCTCTCTCCCTCCCTCTCTCCCCTCTCCCTCTCTCTCCCTCCCTCTCTCCCCTCTCCCTCTCTCTCCCTCCCTCTCTCCCCTCCCCCTCTCTCTCCCTCCATCTCTCCCTCCCTCTCTCCCCTCTCCCTCTCTCTCCCTCCCTCTCTCCCCTCTCCCTCTCTCTCCCTCCCTCTCTCCCCTCTCCCTCTCTCTCCCTCCCTCTCTCCCCTCTCCCTCTCTCCCCTCCCCCTCTCTCTCCCTCCCTCTCTCGCCTCCCCCTCTTTCTCCCTCCATCTCTCCCTCCCTCTCTCCCCTCTCCCTCTCTCCCCTCTCTCCCTCCCTCTCTCCCTCTCTTCCCTCTCTCTCCCTCCCTCTCTCCCCTCCCCCTCTCTCTCCCTCCCTCTCTCCCTCTCTCCCCCTCCCCCTCTCTCTCCCTCCCTCTCTCCCTCTCTCCCCTCTCCCTCTCTCTCCCTCCATCTCTCCTCTCTCCATCCCCTCTCCCTCTCTCCAAGAGCCAACGAGATCTGCGCCGCTCCTCCACTCTCTTCCCCGGCCCCGTCTCCCTCTAACGCAGCGAAATATCAACAACCACGAGTGAAACTTCCCTCCTCGCTGGCGCCGCCGCCGCTCACCCGGGGATGCGGGGCTTCTGAACAACAACTACACTTGTGTTTGTTGGTATTTCGCTGCGTTAGAGGGAGACGGGGCCGGGGAAGAGAGTGGTGGAGAGGCGCAGATCTCACTGGCTCTTGGAGAGAGGGAGAGGGGAGAGAAAGGGAGAGGGGAGGGAGGGAGGGAGGGAGCAGCCCCCGCAAGTGGCGGTGCTCCTTCACCGGACCCTCTGACACCTTCCCCCTCCCCGCTGCTCCCTCCACCCCAACTTTCCCCCCCCTCTCTAACCCTCCAACTCTCTCCCCCCCACTCTCCCCCCCCCTCTTCCCCCCTCTCTCTCACCCCCCAACTCTCTCCCCCCCACCCACACTCCCCCCCCCCCACCTCTTCCCCCCTCTCTCTCTCTCCCCCAGTGATGGTCATTGTATTTTTGCTGTTTTATAAATAGTTGTATACCTACGGTGTATATATATATATATTCCAATATTTCAACCTCTTTTATAAAATTGAATATTATTTATTTGTTGCCATATAAACCTCATGTAAACTAACCTAATCTAACCTAGTTTAACCTTTCCTAATCTAATCAAATGTAACCTAGTCTAAACTTTTGTGAGTTCATTAAATTTATAAAACTCACACTTCTTTATTTTTTCCTATGGTCGGCAAAATGTGCCAAATATATAATGTGGCTCTCATGCTGAAAAGTTTGGAGGCCCCTGACTTAGATGAAGGGATTAAAAGTGACATTAACAAATTTGCAGATGACACAAAGCTGGGTGGCAGTGTGAACTGTGAGGAGGATGCTATGAGGATGCAGGGTGACTTGGACAGGTTGTGTGAGTGGGCAGATGTATGGCAGATGCAGTTTAATGTGGATAAATGTGAGGTTATCCACTTTGGTGGAAAGAACAGGAAGGCAGATTTTTATCTGTATGGTGTCAAGTTAGGAAATGGGGAAGTACAAAAAGAGATCTGGGTGTCCTTGTTCATCAGTCACTAAAATTAGCATGCAGGTGCAGCAGGTAGTGAAGAAAGCTAATGGCATGTTGGCCTTTATGACAAGAGGAGTTGAGTATAGGAGTAAAGAGGTCCTTCTGCAGTTGTACAGGGCCCGAGTGAGACCGCACCTAGAGTACTGTGTGCAGTTTTGGTCTCCAAATTTGAAGAAGGATATTCTTCCTATTGAGGGCGTGCAGCGTAGGTTTACTAGGTTAATTCCCGGAATGGCGGGACTGTCGTATGTTGAAAGATTGGAGTGACTGGGCTTGCATACGCTGGAATTTAGAAGGATGAGAGGGGATCTTATTGAAACATTTAAGATTATTAAGGGGATTGGATACATTAGAGGCAGGAAACATGTTCCCAATGTTGGGGGAGTTCAGAACCAGGGGGCACAATTTAAGAATAAGGGTTAGGCCATTTAGAACGGAGGTGAGGAAAAACTTTTTCAGTCAGAGTTGTAAATCTGTGGAATTCACTGTCTCAGAAGGCAGTGGAGGCCAATTCTCTATATGCATTCAAGAGCGAACTAGATAGAGCTCTTAAAGATAGCGGAGAAGGCAGGGACAGGGTACTGATTGTGAATGATCAGCCATAGCGGTGCTGGCTTGAAGGGGCGAATGGCCTCCTCCTGCACCTATTGTCTATTCACCCGTCATTGCTGTGGGGCACCACTGGGTGGGAGTGTTGACCACAAAATAATTATTCATTAAATATTTAAAGGAGTGCACCATTAAATAGGGGAGAGAGAGATGTCTATTGTCTATTGCCTATTGTATTTACAATACAATACAATACAATACAATACAATATATCTTTATTGTCATTGTACAGGAGTACAACGAGATTGGGAATGCCCCTCCCATACGATGCAATAATTTAATTAGCTAGTCAGTATTAATTTAAACGACCCAATGAAACAAATTGTAACAGTTTTAAAACAGAATAAAGTGCAAGTAGGTCTGTGCCGGTTCGCTGTGCGATGTGACCATCCGGCTCAGCAGGACCGGTTCATAGCAGCTATGGCCCTGGGTATGAAGCTGTTCCTGAGACTGGAGGTGCGGGCGTAGAAGGCCTTGTATCGTCTGCCCGATGGTAGAAGTTCGAACAGACTGTTGCAGGGGTGTGAAGAGTCTTTGTGGATGCTGGTGGCTTTTCTGAGGCATCGTGTTGTAGATGCCCTCCAAGGCAGGTAGCTGTGTTCCGATGGTCCTCTAAGCTCTATGGACACCTCGCTGAAGAGCTTTCCTCTCTGCTTCCGTGCAGCTGAGATACCACACAGGGATGCCATGTGTTAGGATGCTCTCTATGGTGCAGCGGTAGAAGGTCGTCAGCAGCTGTTGGGGTAGACCAGACTTCTTCAGTGTTCTTAGGTAGAACAGTCGTTGCTGTGCCTTCTTGACCAGCGCAGCCTTATTGGACCGTGTTAGGTCCTCCGAAATGTGAGTGCCCAGAAACTTGAAGCTGGACACTCTCTCCACACTGTCCCCATTGATAATGATCGGGGCGTATTCCCCGTTGTGTGACCTACGGATGTTGATGATCAGCTCCTTGGTCTTGGTGGTATTTAGGGACAGGTTGTTATCTGAGCACCAGTCCGCCAGGTTCTGCACCTCCGCTCTGTATTTTGTTTCATCACCGTTGGTGATCAGCCTGATCACCGTTGTGTCATCTGCAAACTTGACAATGGTGTTCAAGGTGTGGTGAAGGTGTGGAATTCTCTGCCTCAGAAGGCAGTGGAGGCCAGTTCGTTGGATGCTTTCAAGAGAGAGCTGGATAGAGCTCTTAAGGATAGCGGAGTGAGGGGGTATGGGGAGAAGGCAGGAACGGGGTACTGATTGAGAGTGATCAGCCATGATCGCATTGAATGGCGGTGCTGGCTCGAAGAGCTGAATGGCCTACTCCTGCACCTATTGTCTATTGTCTATTGTCTATTGTTGGTGTCGAATGCAGGAACACAGTTGTGTGTGAAGAGGGAGTAAAGCATGGGGCTCAGAACACAGCCCTGTGGTGTGCCGGTACTCAGGGTGATAGTGGAGGACAGGTGCGGGCCCATTCTCACTGCCTGCGGTCGCTCCAGCAGGAAGTCCAGGATCCAGTCACATAACGACGAGCTGAGGCCTAGCTGGTGGAGTTTGGTGATGAGCTTGGTGGGGATGACTGTGTTGAAGGCAGAGCTATAGTCAATGAATAGCATCCTCACGTACGTGCCCTGTCTCTCCAGGTGAGTCAGGACAGTGTGAAGAGCCAGAGAGATGGTGTCCTCTATGGATCTGTTTGCCCTGTATGCAAATTGATGTGGGTCCAGAGAGTCAGGGATGCTGGATTTGATGTGTGAGAGGACCAGCCTTTCAAAGCACTTCATGACTTTCAGAGTTAGGGCAGCCGGATGGTAGTCGTTCAGGGTTGGTGATCTTTGCTTTTTTCGGCACCGGCACTAAGGTAGCCGACTTCAGGCACTTGGGGACCTTAGCCAGAGATAACGACAGGTTAAAGATCCTGGTGAATACCTCAGCCAACAGTTCAGCACAGTCCTTCAGTACCCTTCCTTGAACTCTATCCGGGCCTGGAAGTTGCAATTGTGAAAAAGTGCCATTAATTAACTCTCCAAATTAGTTTATATCTGCTTCTATTCACAGGTAAATACGGACTTTGAAACTTACTTTCCAATGCTGGTGATATCAAAATAATTAATGCTGAGACCTTGATGCTGAAAGAAGTAATTATATTAGGTGGAGAGTTCACTAATGATTACACTGCCAAAATACTTATTTCAAGTCATCCACATAATGTAGTGCATGTACAGCATATCTGAAACTACATAATTCAGAAAATTTATCAGGTCATCTTATTGAGCAGGTCAGACCCGGGCGATCTGCTCATTAAAGACATGCTGAAAGGATGATCTATCCTGCTCGCATGTTTACTGTCAATAGAATCGAACGTGTTGGCCTGAAAATATATACTTCCATGACTGCATTGCAGTACGTTCCCTTATCCCTCCCTCATCATGTATCTACACACTGTAAATGGCTCGATTGTAATCATGTATTGTCTTTCTGCTGACTGGACTGACACGCAACAAAAGCTTTTCACTGTACCTCGGTGCACGTGACAATAAACAAAACTGTACAGAGAGAGTTTACGCCAGATACCTTGCATTGCAGATGCGTAATCTAAACTAAATGACTGAGTTTACCAATCAGCAGGAAACAGTAAATGTTGCTTGAATAGTTTATACTGCACTTTTGCAGGTAAGCATATGAATCACAAAGTGTGTTCATTAATTGGATCTTCGAAAGGGATTCAATTATTATTTTTGTATTAGAAAAAACAAATAGACGGGCTGTGTAGTTTCATTGTAATGAGCTACTTGGAAATGTTTTGGTTGTCCCTACAGACCATGTTAGGCTAGAGCTGGGAATACAATGAAAGGGTGAAAGCACCTGGGAGAGTGTAATCTGAGTCATTTAGTTACTGAGGGTTGGTGATAAGCCTTAGCAACACTGCTCACATGATCCACACTTACTTCATTCTCATATCAGGTAAACATTATATTTGTACTCAGCGACATACCTTGTAAGCTCCTGGTAATGCCATATTGGATGATATAATGTTTCAATGCTATGCATCACAAAACACTCTATTAGGAAACCATCATGTTACACCTGATAATATTTCATGGAAATATGCCCTTCCTCACACACAATGAACTCCAGCAAATGTTATGCAAATACATCAGAACTTATGCACGAAGCCAGTTCCTGCACATATCAATGAAATGACTGAGCATTTAATTTATCTTTGGTGATGTTTGTTGAGGCATCTGTATTGGAAGCTTCTGCCCTTAGTAACGCCATGGGTTGTTTTACAGGAAAATGGCTTCATTTTCAGCTTAAAACATGCCTCTCTAACAATGTAGCAGACTAACAATGTAGTACAGTGGCTGTTAGCATCCCTGTTTGCATATATGTTTTGCATAAAACATAAGATAAACACTGCCTGCAGTCTGTTTGTCTTTTGTGTTTTTTGTTGTTTTTTGTCTTAATTGTTTAGATGTGATGTAGTGTTTTGTGGTTGTGTGCTATGTGGGGGGTGGGGGGAGGAAACTGTAAAATTGTCTCTTCCGAATGGAGACCCGACCTTTGTTTTCTGGGTCGTGTCTCCGTTCCCGCTGCGGCCTACCATCGGCCAAAAGCCTGGAGCTGGTGGCCTCCACCTGGGACCACCTAGGCTCTGGTTCGCTGAACCCGCGGACCGGACTTACCATCTGCGGAGATGGCTGTCTTCGGGAGTGGCTGCGACTCGCCTGCGGAGGCTTCTTCGGCCGCGGGCCGTGGGCCGTGTGGATATCGGAAGCTCGCAGGTCCTGGGTGGGGGCCGATATCGGGAGCTCCGGCATCGGCAGCGTCTTCGTCCGCCCCGAATCGCGGGGCTTGGATCGGCCCACTGCGGGCCTTTCACCGTCCGGCGGGGGCTTCAATGTCGGGAGTCCCGACCGCCGCGACGTGGCAACTTCAACAGTCTGACCACGGGAGAAGATGGCAGGGGAAGAGAAAAAACATTCTGGCCTTCCATCACAGTGAGCAGGTGACTGGAGGAGACTCACTGTGATGGATGTTTCTTTTTGTTTGGTGTTGGTTTATGATTGTGTGTGTTATTGCTTATTTTTATTGCTCTTATTGTTGGACTGTGGGTAATATTTCATTTCACTGCACATTTATGTGTATGTGAGAAATAAAATTGACTATTGACTATTGACATTATCGAAATATGGTGCAGTGTGTATTCATATTGTTGTGGTGCCCATCTACCAGAGTCCCATTTACCTGTTCAAATATTCCTTCCTTAACCATTTCCTCCTGCAGCCCATTCCACATAGATCCCACCATCTGTGTGAAAAAGGTGCCCCTCAGGTTCCTTTAAATCTTTTCCCTCACACCTTAAACCTATATCCTCTAGATCTTGATTCCCAACCCTGGGGCAAATGCTGTGTGCATACACCCTATCTATGCCCTTCATGGTTTTACACAACTCACTAACATCACCCCTCAATCCTACGCTCCAAGGAATAAAATCCTCACCTGTACAACCTTTCCCTGTAACTTCGTCCCGTGTCCTGGCAGTAACCTTGTACATTTTCTCAGCATTTTTACAGTTTAATAACATCTTTCCTACTGCTTGTTGACCAAAACTGAACACAATACTCCAAAGGTGGCCTCATCAAAGTGTCATACAACAGCAAAATAACATTCCAGCTTCACGTAATTTCCCAGTATATGAACCAAATAGCCCAGTGCCAAATCTATGTTATTGATAATTACCGTATATAATTTCAATCATTGTCATAGAGTGATACAGTGTGGAAACAGGCCTTTCGGAGCATCTTCTCCCAGCTGCACTAGTCCCACCCGCCTGTGTTTGGTCCATATCCCTCCAAACGTGTCCTACCCATATACCTGTCTAACTGTTTCTTAAACATTGGGACAGTTCCAACCTCCTCTGGCAGCTTGTTCCGTACACCTACCACCCTTTGTGTGAGAAAGTTACCCTTCAGATTCCTATTAACTCTTTTCCCATTCACCTTGAACCTATGTCATCTGGTCCTCGATTCCCCTACTCTGGACAAGAGATTCTGTGCATCTACCCAATTTATTCCTCTCATGATTTTGTATACCTATTTTAGTAGGGAAGCTAAATTTATCATTTTTATTACAGGCAAGGGTTTGCCACCAGTGATGTTGTGGTGTCACAGAGTTATACAGCAAGGAAACAGGCCCTTTGGTGCAATTCGTGTAAACTGATCAAGGTATCTACCGGAACTAGTCCCATTTGCCTGTGTTTGGCTCATATCCCTCTGTGCATCGACCCGTGACTTTGACTAGCGGAGTTTCGCAAGGGTCGGTGCTGGTCAGCTACTCTTCACGTTGTATATTAATGATTTGGATGAGGGAAGGATTTGGAAGGCTTTGTGCAAAGTTTGCGGATGATACAAAAATAGTTGGAAGGGCAGGTAGTGTAGAGAAAGCAGGGTCTCTGCAGAAGGACTTGGACAAATTGCGAGAATGGGCAAAGAAGTGGCAGATGGAATATAGTGTAGCAAAGTGTCGAGTCATGCATTTTGGTAGTAGGAATAAAGGCATAGACTATTTTCTAAATGTGATGAGAATCCAAAAATTGGAGATGCAAAGGGACTTGGGAGTGCTGGTGCAGGATTCCCAAAAAATTAATCTGCAAGTTGAATCAGTAGTAATGAAAGCAAACTTTAGGGTGGATGCAGTAAAAATGTTCCCGATGTTGGTGGGAGTCCAGAACCAGGAGTCACAGTTTAGTAATAAGGGGTGGACCATTTAGGACTGAGATGAGGAAAAACTTTTTCACCCAGAGAGTTGTGAATCTGTGGAATTCCCTGCCACGGAAGGCAGTGAAGGCCAATTCACTGGATGTTTTCAAGAGAGTTAGATTTAGCTCTTAGGGCTAAAGGAATCAAGGGATATGGGGAAAAAGCCAGAACAGGGTACGGATTTTGGATGATCTGCCATGATCATTTTGAATGGCGGTGCTGGCTGAAAGGGCCGAATGGCCTACACCTGCACCTATTTTCTATATTTCAAACTCAATGCTAATATTTATTTCAAGAGTGCTTGTATACAAAAACTGGGACGTAATGTTGAAACTATAAGGCGCTGGTAAGGTTGCATTTGGAATATTATGAGCAATTTTGGGCCCCATATCTGAGGAAGGATGTGCTGGCTCTGGAGAGGGTCCAGAGGAGGTTTACAAGGATGGACAATCGGCAATAACGGACACCATTCCCCCTCATGGTACATTATAATGAGGGTTTACCGGATAAAACTTTTTCATTTTTTTCTACAATAGAGAGAATATGATTGGACTGGAGCGAGTGCAGAGGAAATCCACCAGGAAGATGCGTGGGATGGATCATTTCAGTTCAGGAATCCGAGGGCGGCCTGATAGATGTTTGCCAAATTGAGAAATGTAGATGACTAGAGAGTAGAAAACCTTTCTCCATTTCAGAGCTGGAGGATAAGCAACAGAAGACATAAGTTGGTTTTGAGGTTGGAATGTTGAACACATTACCGAGGAGGTGCTGGAAACAAGTACTCTCCCAACATTCTCAACATGAGAACTTGAGCTCTAGAGCACTTGAAGGCCGTTGGGCTAATGAGCTTGTTTTTATGCTGCCAAATCTATCATATCTTAACTTTCAAATAGCACCCCGGTGTTATTAGCAGTTTTGATATCATGCCTGGATGGTCAAAGGTTTCAAAGATCTTTTATTGTCATGTGCACCAATTAAGGTACAGTGAAACTCGAATTACCATACAGCCATACTAAAAAATGCAACCAGACACACAACTACATAAAAGTTAGCATAAACATCCACCCACAGCGGACTCCCCACATTCCTCACTGTGATAGAAGGCAATAAAGTTCAAGCTTCTTCCCCCTTTATTCTCCCGCGGTCGGGGCAGTCGAACCATCCATCAGGGCGATTGAAGCTCCTGTGTCAGGGCAGTCGAAGGTCTACGGCTTGGAGCTCCCAAAGTCAGTGTCTAACCAGGGACCGCGAGCTCCACAATGTTAAAGTCCGCAGACTCCTGGTCGATCCCTGGCAAAGGGATGGCGAGCTCCCCGATGGTAAGTCCCGTAGGCTCCCGCGGATGGAGCTCCCGAAGTCGGTCTCTTGCAGAGGCCACCAACTCCTCGATGTTAGGCCGCAGTGCGGACAGAGATACGATACGGAAAAAATCGCATCTCCGTCAAGGTAAGAGATTTTTTTTAAAATCCCCCTCCCCCATAAAACAAGCTAAAGAACTCTAAAACATACATTTAATACATACTATTAAAACAACAAAGAAAGATGGGACAGACAGACTGTTGGCAAGGCGGCCATTGCTCGTGCCAACCGGTGTTAATGTTTAATGCAGTGAAAATACCACTGGGGTTGCAGGTATTTAGGAGAAAATGCAGTTGTGTTACATGGTTAGTAGCTCACATAGAAACAAACTATGATCACACTTGTGTGACTAAGCATTTTTCATTCATGGAGAAAAAACAAACTAAAAAGCCGCTGTCAGCTAGTGAAAAGTTATCAGAGGCAGTTTCAGTTGTAAGTTTCATTTAATGATGGACACGTTCTACCTTTGACACTTATATTTATGAGCCTACAAAAGTTTAACTTATCCGTTTAAAATTTAATTGCAGAGAGCAAGAAGAGTTAACAATAGTGTAAAAAAATGTGCACAAAAGGGTTCAATTCAGCCACTAGAAATCCAATTTCAGGACTGCAAGGATATTCTTTCTCACTGGTAAGCCAATCACAATGAAAGGAAAGCTGTGATTGTGATAAATATTTTACATTTAATTAATTGTAGCAAAGCAGTGTAATCTAAAGATGTGAAATTTTAATGAATTTAGTAGTCTCTTCATTTCATTTACATTGACAATGCAGTAATTATGGAAGCATTAATTTCCCATTAGAACATTTATGGATACATATAAATTAATAGTTACAATCTGCTCCAAGATGAAAATTCCGACCAGTTTAAATCTTGATAGCCTGGGTTGTGAGGTAGAAATAAAGGTAAGGTATTTCTATTCAACAGCAATACTCCATTAAAGTCCCAGTAGATTTGAGATTTACATGTGAATAGTTTATTGCAGAGATCCCAAAGAGGCAATTGGTGCTTCAGTATTCTTGCCTAATCAAAATAAATCACTTGAACAGATGTAGATTTCATGAATTCAAAAATTAATCTTGATTCAAAGCACACCAAAAATCCTATGATAAGTAAACACTCTGCTCCTGTTCAGCTACATTTATGTATGCAGTTTGTAAATATCATTCAAAACATAAGGTTATTTGAAAAATAAATTAATCATATTCCTGAACAATTTGAATTATTTTTAGTGGTTTTATCTAAATCACAAGTCTGCGTTTCAATCTTTATTTCTTGGTACATCATGCAAAAACTAAAAATGTGATTTTAGCTTCTTGATATGCTGCTTGTGGAAAATCTTTCATATGAATGGTTGCTCAAATTGATAACACCCTCCACTGTTAGAATGTGATGGTGAGTGGGGTGGGTGGAGGGTGTGGGGCGGTGGGGGTGAGGGGTGGTGTGGGGGAGGAGTGGGATGGTGGTGGGGGTGAGAGGGCTGTTGTGGGAGGGGTGGGTGGGGGTAGTGTGGGAGGGGGGGTGTCAGAGTGATGTGGGAGGGGTGGGGTGGTGTGCGGGGTGTGGGAGGGGTGGGGTGGGGGGAGCGAGAGGAGTGATCTGGGAAGGGTGGGGGAGTGAGAGGGGTGGTGTGGGAGGGGAGGGGTGGGGGGGGGTGAGAGGGGTGGTGTGGGAGGGAGGGGTGGGGGGTGAGAGGGGTGGTGTGGGAGGGGAGGGGGGGGTGAGAGGGGTGGTGTGGGAGGGAGGGGTGGGGGGTGAGAGGGGTGGTGTGGGTGGGGTGGGGGGGTGAGAGGGGTGGTGTGGGAGGGGAGGGGTGGGGTGGGGGGGGTGAGAGGGGTGGTGTGGGAGGGGAGGGATTGGGTGGGGGGGTGAGAGGGGTGGTGTGGGGCAGTGAGAGGGGTGGTTGGGGAGGGGTGGGGGGTTGAGTGGGGTGGGGTCCAAGAGGGGTGGGGGGAGTGTGTGGTGGGGGGGGGGGGGGGGAGTGTGTGGTGGGGGGGGTGAAGGGTGGTGTGGGGAAGGGTGTGGGAGTGGTGAAGTGGGTGGTGTGAGATGGGTGGGTGTAGTGTGTGAGGGGTGGGGTGTGGGGGTGTGAGATGGGTGTGGGTAGTATGTGAGGGGTGGGGTGTGGGGGTGTGAGATGCGTGTGGGTAGTATGTGAGGGGTGGGGTGTGGGGGTGTGAGATGGGTGTGGGTAGTATGTGAGGGGTGGGGTGTGGGGGTGTGAGATGGGTGTGGGGGTGTGAGATGGGTGTGGGGTTCTCCTTGAACTGATGGCTGATGGCATTTGACTCTGAAAGGGAGTGTTCTTGCACATGTTTTGGTGAGAAGCTCCCTTCTGTTCCCTGCATCAAATTTAATTGGAGGGCATATTAGAAATTCTGATAATTTGTAATAACATATCTACAAGAACGTTTATTATATTTTAATTATAAAATTATTTTTAAATTCTAATTCACCAAAGTGAACCAATAAATAAATGTACATTCATTATTAAAGCAGCAATTAAAACAGTCAATTCAGACCAGTGAAATGATCCATGATTATCAATGTTCATTGTTCAATAGGTTTCATTTTCCAGTAAACAGATAGTAACAATGGCAGGAAATATTGTGTACATTGGCAGAACAGTGAAATTCGTCTTCTTAAAGTATTATAACAACTGTAGATAAATGTTATTTGATTGTCGCCACTCAGACTTGTGCAGTATTCCTTTTGATGCTAGTAATGGATTCTGTAAAAATATAAATCGGAACCTGTTATCCTGGTTTTACAGATTCTCGTAACAAAGAAATACATATATTTTCATCAAGAGTAACAACATACCATCAGCATTATCATCACCATTAGTGGTTTCAAAGCATCATGACTGACTGAGCTAGCGGGTATTGAAGGGATGACACCAAATGTGCAGTACGCGGTAGGTGAAACAGCAAAGGGGGGAAATAAACTATTTGTTCTTCTCATAAGCAATCTGATTTCAGACAGCTTAACCCTTAACCTGTCTAAATGTTTTTTAAATGCTGCGATAGTCCCTGCCTCAACTACCTCCTCCGGCAGCTTGTTCCATACACCCACCACCCTTTGTGTGAAAAAGTTACCCATCGAGTTCTTATTAAGTCTTTGCCTCCCTCACCTTAAACCCATGTCCTCTTGTTCTCGATTCCACTACTCTGGGCAAGAGACTCTGTGCGTCTATCCGATGTATTCCTCGCATGATTTTGACACCTCTACAAAATCACCCCTCATCCTCCTGCGCTTCAAGGAATAGAGTCCTAGCCTGCTCAGCCTCTCCATGTAGATCAGGCCCTCCGGTCCTGGCAACATCCTTGTAAATCTTCTCTGCACCTTTTCCAGCTTGGCAACATCTTTCCTATAACATGGTGCCCTGAACCAAACACAATACTCTAAATGTGACCTCACCAACGTCTTATATGACTGCAGCATTCTCCAAACTTCTATACTCAGCACTCTGAATGATGAAGGTCAATGTGCCAAAAGCCTTTTTGACCGCCCTATCTACCTGTGGTGCCACTTTCAGTGGTGTTAAGTTCATAATCTATTTTTGGTCCCATCATGAGGTGCCCACTATCACAGAACAATCTCCAGTCAATCTGATTCACTGCAGGTGATCAATAAATGGCTGAGCACACAGAATACTTAAAAACCAAACCCTGGGTCACTGTGCATGGTGTCAGCCATATGAAATCTCCAAATGCATTGCAGTAATCCACCAAATTATCTCCCAAGGTTGTGAGCTGCAGATACATAAAGTCACCATCTCAAAGTTTTCCTCCAAGTCAAACCCCTGCCTAATTTGTAAAGATACTACCGCTGATTCATCAATGCTGAATTCCCCAACAACCTAGTGGAAATGTCGTCACTACATGAACTTCAGCACTTGGAGGGACTTCTGTCTTTTGCATTGAAAATAGGATGTTGATGGAACACCCCCTCTTCAGTGGGACCTAAAGGATGGGCATTAATAGGTTGCCAGACACATTCACATCCCATGAATGAATATAAATATAATCCTTCTAGAACCTATAAAACTCTAATGGCCATTTCTGCACCCATATCTAGGTCTGGCTGTATCCTTTGACAGCCTTCTTCAATGTCTGCAACTCCGCCAATTTCTGTGTTTCACGCAAGCTTACTAACCAACCCATTTACATTTTCCACAAAGTAATTCATATATATCACAAACAACCGAAATTCCCAGCACTGATCTCTGCAGAATACCACTGGTCATAGGCTCCAACCAGACTCCATCACTACCCTCTGTCATCTATGGATAATTCAGTTCTGAATCCAAATCATCAAGTCACCATGCATCCCAGGCATCTTGATCTTCTGGATTAATGTACCATGAGGAATCTTGTCACATGCCTTACTGAAGTCCATGGTGACAATATCCAATGCCCTACTCTCATCAATCATCTTCTCAAAAATGACCTGACCCAGACAAAGCCACACTGACAATCCCTAATTGGCCCTTCTTCCAAAATGTATTAAATCTGATCCCTGGGAATTCTCTGCAATAGTTTCCCTGCCACTGATGTGGGGCTCACTCCTATAATTTTTGTGTTATTCATATTTTCCTTCTTAAACAAAAATCAACATTGCCTACCCTCCAGTCATCTGGGACATCACCTGAAGCTGGAAAGCACACTCATATTTCCTACAAGGTTCCAGCAATCTCCTCTCTTGCCTCTCTCAAAACCTCAGATAGATCCCATCTGGCCTGGGGTCTTAACCACCTTACCTCATGGATTAATTCACCTTGAATCATGAATCATTTTAATTTGTCGTTTAAAATTAAATTTTGAGTTTACTTGAGTACTCTCGATCGGTCTCAGAGACCTGGTAAAATCCACAGGATTCTATGGATGCTGATCCATCTGTGCTGATCTCAGTAGGTTGTCCAGTGTGATACAGCAATTTTGGTATCCTAGGGTCCAAGGATAAAAATCCAGCCATGATTTTGACTATGACCACAAGCACCGACGTCAGTCCTGGACATGACCAGCTCAGTTGTGATGCCCTTGGAAACTATTGTGTTCCTAGACCTCCGAAATATAAGAATAACAACTGCCTGGTGCAAACATTTGTCAGAATACTTACTCTCAAAACCCAAGTTTATTTCTGATGTGAGGCTCACTGGACTATAATTACTGTATTAACAATAATTGTTTTATTCATATTTCCCTTGAACCAACAAACATAAAATTCTGTGATATTGATTAACAGTGTGCAGTCTGTCAATCCATTCCCTCCACAGATGCTGCTTGGCCTGATAGTTCCTCCAGCACATCCTTCAAAGTTTTATTGATTTCAGTTTGAAACACATCCTCACAGAATATAAAATAAAGTGTAATATGAATTATTTCCCACACCAGCATGTTCGGACAGTCTTTTTTTCCCACTTTATTATATTTATTTCTACTATATTATCTCCTTTCCATACGTTTAGAAATTCTTGAATCAAATTAGTTCAGTTATTAACATTGCCATCTAGATGACAGCTTTCTGGACATTGGCTCCATTGAGGATCTTTGCAGTCATTATCTAGATATATGCTCCAATCCAATACCAAAAGAGACACTGTGTTGTCAAGGATTGTAGTTTCGTAAAATGTCAAACATTGCATAACACCTTCAATGAAAGAACAGTGAGTTTAATACCGGATGCAAAAAAAAAGCGATTTATTAAGTTTATGCTCGTTGATCCCTGGTATAGTTGCTCTTGGTAGAGGCCCTACAGTAGCAGCATAGAGTGGCGGTGAAGGGAACTAGCACGTCGTTCTGGACCGGACCGGACCGACCCCACATCATTGATCCAGTGTCGCCAGGACACCAAGCCTTAAAGTGAAAAAAATAAGAAATCATATATCTCCTTTTGGCTCAAGTCAGACTTTTCAGAGACTTGAGACCTTAAAGTTGCACAAGAGTACTGGATCATGGCAACTCTTTATTGCTGTCCCAGAAGAAGATCTGCAATACTTACAAATGTTACACTCTTTTATATGACATGTGATGTCATGAGAGGTTGGGAGCTTTTCTCTTGAAGGTTGGGAGGTGTGGGTGCCGGAAATGAAGACAGAAAAGTTCTTGCTTTCAAACTTAAATTCCATATATTTAGTCTTTTCCAAAAACAGGTAAACTTAATTGTTTGCAGACAGGTACACAAAACCAAAACAGGTAGTTAAATCAAAACTGTAGCTTGCTGCCTTCTTACAAAATATAACTCCCTCTCTCCCTCTCTCGCTCCGGTCGTTGTCTCTCTCTTTAAATACATTGCTTCCCTTCCCTTTTAGCTCTCTCACTGAGGCAATCAGCTCATCTGGTTCAGCTGGGCAGCAATCAGTGTCAGCAGCAATTAGTGTCAGCAGCAATCAGTGTCAGCAGCAATCAGTGTCAGCAGCAATCAGTGTCTGCAGGGCAGGCAGACTATGGGTTTTGTAATCTTTTGCTGGCAGCCATGATGGTTTGTAGTCCTTGTTGCATCCACCGGGAGGAAATGTATTTCCCCTCTATGACTCTACCTCTCATGATATCACAGACAATAACAAACTAAACGAATCCAGTCACCAAGGTAATGTACAATGACTACCTGTGAGGGTTTGGTGTATTGTGCGGAGTGAGGCAAGTTGTATGGCCTCAAGATGCTGAGACATTGGGTTCAGGTCTGCATCAGGCCACCCAGTAACTCTGGCCTATTGATGGCCATTGGCAGCAGCTGCTCCATGTGTTGGCAGAAAGCCCACATCACATCACCTGTGGCTGCGGGTAACATGCGCCCCACCATTGAGTTTATTACCACAGAGAAACCTCTGAGTTGGGCGAGCAATGCAGCCAAAATAAAGAAAAGGGGAGTCAGCAGCTTCTGTCTCATCTAACGGGAGGTGATGAGCAAGAATGTACAATCAGGAACGAGAAGTTCACAATACACTGCCACTCTGCTTAAATCTACGCTGACACCCTGCTTAATTCTCCTCCACTGAGCATTTATTACCCTTCTGAGACTCCTTTGAGAAACATAGAAAATAGGTGCAGGAGTAGGCCATTCGGCCCTTCGAGCCTGCACCGCCATTCAATATGATCATCCAACTCAGTATCCCGTACCTGCCTTCTCTCCATACCCCCTGATCCCTTTAGCCACAAGGGCCACATCTAACTCCCTCTTAAATATAGCCAATGAAGTGGCCTCAACTACCTTCTGTGGCAGAGAATTCCACAGATTCACCACTCTGTGAAAAAAAACTTTCTCATCTCGGTCCTAAAAGACTTCCCCCTTATCCTTAAACTGTGACCCCTTGTTTTGGACTTCCCCAACATCGGGAACAATCTTCCTGCATCTAGCCTGTCCAACCCCTTAAGAATTTTGTAAGTTTCTGTAAGATCCCCCCTCAATGCTCTAAATTCCAGCGAGTACAAGCCGAGTCTACCCAATCTTTCTTCATATGAAAGTCCTGCCACTCCAGGAATCAATCTGGTGAACCTTCCCTGTACTCCCTCTATGGCAAGAATGTCTTTCCTCAGATTAGGAGACCAAAACTGTACACAATACTCCAGGTGTGGTCTCACCAATGCCCTGTACAACTGCAGCAGAACCCCCCTGCTCCTACACTCAAATCCCCTCGCTATGAATGCCAACATACCATTCACTTTCTTCACTGCCTGCTGCACCGGCATGCCGACTTTCAATGACTGGTGTACCACGACACCCAGGTCTCATTGCATCTCCCCTTCTCCTAATCGGCCACCATTCAGATAATAGTCTGCTTTCCTGTTCTTGCCACCAAAGTGGATAACCTCACATTTATCCACATTATACTGCATCTGCCATGCCTTTGCCCACTCACCTAACCTATCCAAGTCATGTTGCAGCCTCCTAGCATCCTCCTCACAGCTAACACTGCCCCCCAGCTTCGTGTCATCCGCAAACTTGGAGATGTTGCATTCAATTCACTCGTCCAACTCATTAATATATATTGTAAATAGCTGGGGTCCCAGCACTGAGCCTTGCGGTACCCCACTAGTCACTGCCTGCCATTCTGAAAAGGACCTGTTTATTCCTACTCTTTGCTTCCTGTCTGCCAGCCAGTTCTCTACCCACATCAATACTGAACCCACAATACCGTGTGCTTTAAGTTTGCATACTAATCTCTTATGTGGGACCTTGTCAAAAGCCTTCTGGAAGTCCAGATATAACACATCCACTGGTTCTCCCTTATCCACTCTACTAGTTACATCCTCGAAAAATTCTATAAGATTCGTCAGACATGATTTACCTTTCATAAATCCATGCTGACTTTGTCCAATGATTTCACCACTTTCCAAATGTGCTGCTATCCCAACTTTTATAACTGACTAGCATTTTCCCCACTACCGATGTTAGACTAACTGGTCTGTAATTCCCCGTTTTCTCTCTTCCTCCCTTTTTGAAAAGTGGGGTTACATTAGCTACCCTCCAATCCTCAGGAACTACTCCAGAATCCAAAGAGTTTTGAAAAATTATCACTAATGCATCCACTATTTCTGGGGCTACCTCCTTAAGCACTCTGGGATGCAGCCTATCTGGCCCTGGGGATTTATCGGCCTTTAATCCATCCATAGAAGGATGAGGGGGGATCTTATTGAAACATATAAGATAATTAGGGGATTGGACACATTAGAGGCAGATAACATGTTCCCAATGTTGGGGGAGTCCAGAACAAGGGGCCACAGTTTGAGAATAAGGGGTAGGCCATTTAGAACGGAGATGAGGAAGAACTTTTTCAGTCAGAGGGTGGTGAAGGTGTGGAATTCTCTGCCTCAGAAGGCAGTGGAGGCCAGTTCGTTGGATGCTTTCAAGAGAGAGCTGGATAGAGCTCTTAAGGATAGCGGAGTGAGGGGGTATGGGGAGAAGGCAGGAACGGGGTACTGATTGAGAGTGATCAGCCATGATCGTATTGAATGGCGGTGCTGGCTCGAAGGGCTGAATGGCCTACTCCTGCACCTATTGTCTATTGTCTATTGTCAATTTACCTAACGCCACATCCCGACTAACCTGGATTTCACTCAGTTCCTCCATCTCATTTGACTCCCGGTCCCCTGCTATTTCCGGCAGGTTATTTATGTCTTCCTTAGTGAAGACAGAACCAAAGTAGTTATTCAATTGGTCTGCCATGTCCTTGTTCCCCATGATCAATTCACCTGTTTCTGACTGCAAGGGACCTACATTTGTTTTAACTAATCTTTTTCTCTTCACATATCTATAAAAGCTTTTGCAGTCAGTTTTTATGTTCCCTGCCAGTTTTCTTTCATAATCTATTTTCCCTTTCCTAATTAAGCCCTTATGTGGGACTCTGAATTTCTGTAAGATCCCCCCTCAGTCCTCCTCTGCTGGACTCTGAATTTCTCCCAGTCCTCTGGTAGGCTGCTTTTTCTTGCTAATTTGTACGCTTCATCTTTTCCCTAATCTCCCTTGTTAGCCACGGATGCACTACCTTCCCTGATTTATTCTTTTGCCAAACTGGGAAAATAGCTTCAAGTCTCTATTTGAATCATTTCTGCTCTCATAATGACACTGTTCCTGAAATTTCTAGTTGCAATTTAGGCAAAATATTGACAACCAGATTAGAACTAAACACAGAAACTGGATTCATGAGCATAAATTCAAGACCTTCCATTTTGAATAACTGTCTCCTTAACTATTCCTCTTCTCTTACAAGTTCATTGTGCCATCCAGTTACATACTCTGAAATGGAGATACAACAGTTCACATATGCTGGAAACTTGAACGAATACTTTGCTCAGCAACTCTGACATTTCCTTTAAATCAGGAAATCTTTCTACATAGACACAACATGCTGGAGTAACTCAGCGGGACAGGCAGCATCTCTGGAGAGAAGGAATGGTCTTGAAGCCCAGTGGTATGAACATTAACTTCTCCAACTTTAGATAGTTCCTCTGTCCCTCTCTTCCCCTCCCCCTTCCCAGTTCTCCCTCTATCTTCCTGTCTCCACCTATAACCTTCCTTAGTCCCGCCCCCCTGACATCAGTCTGAAGAAGGGTCTCGACCCGAAACGTCACCCATTCCTTCTCTCCTGAGATGCTGCCTGACCTGCTGAGTTACTCCAGCATTTTGTGATAATATTGATCGTAACTAACTGAAGGAATCATCGCAATTGAGAGAATTTGATCATTATTGTGCTGATCCTGTATCTGTACACTGTGAATGGCTCAATTGTAATTATGTATTGTCTTCCCACTGACTAGTTAGACACAACAAAAGCTTTTCACTGTACCTTAGTACACGTGACAATAGACTAAACTCAAACTCACTGTGGACTCTCCGTAATTCCACTTTCAATGTTGGTGTAACAATTATATTTGCTCAGAAAGAAACAGCACACAATATTGTATGTGCAGTCATATTAATACCATCTATATAACCATCCACAATTGTTACAAAAACATTGCCACATTTAAACATATTTATTTGATCTGGCAATGCTACACATATTTCATGACTGGTGTTTTCGCACTATTGAGTAGACAATATATGTATGCATAATTTATATTACTATTTGAAGCAAACATTTGAATTAATTTGAGAGTCAAAATGGAATATGGTTGATGGCCTGTACTGTATTAAAATCCTTCACAAGTAAAATAAACTGCAAAATATATCAGGGCCAAAACGTCACCTGTGTTCTCCAGAGATGCTGCCTGACCCGCTGAGTTACTCCAGCACTCTGTATGAGGCTTCTATTGTAAACCAGCATCTGCAGTTCCTTGTATCTATCTACAATGGGAAAATGTATAATTTGTGTTACTGAATGTGTGCTGTCAAAGGGTGTGAATGCATGCAGCAGAAGGTGGTGGCACGTCCTTAGGGCGAATTGCCATTTTCTATCGGATAACATGGATGTCCAAGGGGCAGCTGCACTGGCCAGAGGCAGTCACTCTCAATTATGATGTCACCAACAAGGTTGGTGATACTCACAGAAAGGGGAAAGTCAGTCTGATGAGCAAAACCCTCACCCAGAGCTATGCAGCCAATGTGTGAAACTTTCACAACAAACCATCTCTCGTTGCCACCTTCCCCTCAGCCAACAATGAACCATTCTACATTTCATTGGTCAACTTCTGCTTTAATCTGTCGTTTCCACACCTTACCCTTCCATATCTCTGTGTCTCCCTCTCCCCATGACTCTCAGTCTGAAGAAGGCTCTCGCCTTGAAACGTCACCCATTCCTTCTCTCCAGAGATGCTGCCTGCCCCACTGAGTTACTCCAGCATTTTGTGTCTTATCTTCTTTGTAAACCGGCATCTGCTGTTCCTTCCTACATATCCCTTTCTAAAACCTTTCAACGCTTCTAGAGTCTTTCAGGGCCTTGCCCGCCTGCAGCGTGGGTTCATTGGCAAAGCGAAATTGGACAAAGTCGCCTCGCCACCCAGTCACACAGCGCTGGGTAAACAGTTCCTGGTTCTCACTCATCGATTTCCCAATGGCCCGGTGACACGAACGGTTAATCATTAACCTCGGGGCCAGTGCTCCTTGCAAAGATAACTCCTAAAATAAATATATTTTTAAAATTTAGCGACCGTGGTCCAGTCAACAAGTGTTACCTGACTAGATGGTGATGCTTCTTGCATTGTCCAGGGCGCTGAATTGCACCTCGGTGTTGATAGCAGCGGAGAGGGTGTACAGAGGAGTGGCCGCTGGAGGGACAGTGCGTGAACTCGCCTTGGTCCTTGTGCTCACCGAGCTGACCGTCTCAATGGTCCGGCTGGACAACCTGGTGCCCGACTTGAAACTGAAACTTCTGGAGAAGCTCCTGGAGAAGCTTCTGAAGAAGCCACTCAGCCTGGCGTCCTTCTTGAGACCCACGTCGTCCTGCAGCTGGTCCAGCGGCACCTCGATGTTGCCCGTGTACCAGAAGATCCACCACACCAGGCTGAGGAAGATCACGATGGAGCCGGCGTAGATCAGGAAGTCGTAGAAGAAGACGTTGACGAAGACGCCGATCAGCAGCACGGTCAGTCCCACCGCGTCGAAGGCGACGGCCAGCCAGAAGGCACAGGCACAGCGGCCCAGGCCGGCCTGTAGGAAGACCATGTTGGCAGCAGCGCCCTGCACCTGCACCTGCCCTCCCCGTACAGGTAACCACGGGGAGAGGGAGGGAGGGGGAGGGACAGGTGGCAGCCAAACACAAGCCCATTCACCTGGGCGCAGCACCTGGCCGCACGTCACACGTGGGCGGAGCAGCGGCTGGGAGCAGCTCTGACTGCAGCTCTGACTGCCTGCACTCTGCCACTTGTACACAAACACTCTCACCTCCAATCTCATGCACTCCAGCACAGGGGGGAATGCACACCATCCCGACAACGGGGTCTAGTAGACACTTTGTTTTAACCATTACACCCTTATTTTCTCAAACATACCCACTTAATAATAAGTAGCTATTCACAAAATGCTGGAGGAACTCAGCAGGTCAGGCAGCATCACGGGAGAGAAGGAATGGGTGACGTTTCGGGTCGAGACCCTATAGGTAGTATAAGTCTGAAGAAGGGTCTCGACCCGAAACGTCACCCATTCCTTCTCTCCTGAGATGCTGCCTGGCCCGCTGAGTTGCTCCAGCATTTTGTGAATAAATACCCACTTAATAATGTTGCGTTGAAGTTAAATTTGAGGGGTTCATTAATTCTTAATCTCGCTTATTCTCTCTGCCCTCCAGAGATCGTCGAAATATCTGTGTGTAGGAAGGAACTGCAGAAGGCTGAACAAGGGTCTCGACCCAAAACGTCTCCCATTCCTTCTCTCCTGAGATGCTGCCTGCCCCGCTGAGTTACTCCAGCATTTTGTGTCCACCTTCGGTTTAAACCAACACCTGCACTTCTTTCCTACACAAGCAACAGCAGATGCTGGTTTTACATTGAAGACGGACACAAAATGCTGGAGTAACTCCGCGGGTCAGGCACATCTCCGGAGGGAAGGAATGGGTGACGTTTCGGGTCGAGACCCTTCCTCGGTGTCTGTGTTGCTTTAGTTTCAGGAGATGAGGAATGTACTGGTTTCTGGGCAGAAGAGTCCGGGTCTGGCCGGCTTAATCACACCAGTTATAAGGGATAAGATCGAAACTCAGCGCCGTGACATGTGGCGAATAACTAACTGCACCACGCAAATCGAAAGAAGGACGTCAGGTATCAAAGCTGTAGGAAAGAACTGCAGATGCCGGTTTAAACCGAAATTAGACACAGAAAGCTGGAGTAACTCAGCAGGGGTCAGGTAGCATCTGTGGAGAGAATGTATAGATGACGCCACTGAGTTACTCCAGCTTTTAGTGTCTATCTCAGGTGTCTAAGCTGACGGGCTGCTTTATATTTTTTAATGTTGTATTTCCGTAATGGAACAGACAGGTGACTTTAACACCGACAAGCACAAAGTGGCCGAATAACCAGGTCGCCGAAACTCTGCGCTCGTTGCCAAGTGGTGCATTAAAGCCTGTCCGCGGCGGGAAACGACTATTCGCTTTCAAAGGTTCACCCCCAAACCACAGAATCCTTTATGAAGTTTTGAGGGTTCATGCCTGTATTTTCTGTCAGGATTCCCCTCACCTCAAAGTGCACTTTGTTAATCGTGTCATGCGTGGAGCAAGAAACTACAGATGCTGGTTTACACCGAAGATAGACAATAAATGCTGGAGTAACTAGCTAGCGGGGCAGGCAGCATCTCTGGAATCTGAAAAGGGGTCTCGCCCCGAAACGTCACCCATTCCTTCTCTCCAGAGATGCTGACCGTCCCGCTGAGTTACTCCAGTATTTATTGTCTATCTTCGACGAAAAAATGCTATTCCCTTCAAAACAACCGTTTTGTTTAAATATTACCATTTCGTTTAAATATTACTATAAGTGTGATGTGGAAAATAATCTACTTAGTAGATGAGCTCAGTTAAGGACCTGTCCGACTTAGGCCATTTTAAGGCGACTGCCGGTGACTAGGCTGTCGCCGACGGTTCGCCGGGGTGTCGCGGGCATGACCGTGAGGAGTCTTCCAAAGATCGTAGTGGATCGTAGTGGATCTCGACGCGTCGCTGAGAAATCATCCGGTGTGAAATTTCTCGGCGACAGCTGGCTTGTCGCCAGGTATCGTTGCTTATTGCGGGCGCTGTCGCTGCTGTCCCCAGGTTTGCTAGGTTCTCTTAGATGCATTTAAAAGCACATAATATTCAAATAAGTAAAGTCATTTCAAAATACCATAAAATGCTTGTGTTTAACCAATTTATTTACCGTCAGGACATTTGACAGGTAGATTGGAGGCGACAGTTTTACAGGTGAGCGTGGGAATTTCTCGATGTTTTTGGCCAACAGCCATTACATTTAAAGTGGGCTCCAAACCCAGATACGCAACACAGAAACCAGATATGCATCTCCCTTACATTTTCAAAGAATGCCCGCACACTTTTCACAAAAATCCACTGAACCACTTTTAATTTTTTTTTTTTTAATACAGCTATTAGTAAATTGGAAGCAAATCGCACGGCATTGTCGTGGTCATTGTCGGCGGGTAAAAGAAAATTTCGGCGATCTGCTACGACTTTAACAGTCGCCGGCAGTCGCCAAAAAATCGCCTAAGTGGGACAGGCCCTGACAGCGCCAGAATCAGGTATTCTAACCTTTTAGCATCACACCTGCGACTACAGGCCTCAGGCATTCAAACTACTGCAACCTCCAGCAAAGTGTACACTTTTAAAAGTATTGGAAGTGCATTGGCATTCAGTGTTTTGTGCGGAAAATAGTAAAACGTCCAATACCTGACTTCTTATTTGTAGTCATCGACTCATAGAGTCATAGAGTGATACAGTGTGGAAACAGGCCCTTTGGCCCAACTTGCGTACACCAACCAATATGTTCCAGCTACACCAGTCCCACCTGTCTGTGTTGGTCCATATCCCTCCAAACTTGTCCTGTCCATGTTCCTGTTTAACTGTTTCTTAAATGTTGGGATCATTCCTGTCTCCACTACCTCCTCTGTCAGCTTGTTCCGCACAACTGTACCCTTTCCAGTTTGACAAAATCTTTCCTATAACATGATGCCCAGACTGAACACATTACTCTAAATGCGGCCTCACCAACGTCTTATACAACTGTAACATGACCTTCCGACTTCTATACTCAGGTTATGTAAGTTATGGTTTTCCATAATGGTCTATTTCAGTAAAGTGTCATCTCTCACTGTATGTAGGCGAGCAATATACCAGATAACATTTTTGTAAAAGTGATTTTGGCACTAAGCTTTAGGAATTTATGGGATTGTATAAATGTTCTCCAAGAGGATTGAAAATATTTTTGCGAGCAAATATTATATCATATCAACTCTCATGTTTATTAAAGGATTACATGTCCACAATACTAAAAGAGTCGTTTCTTCAAGGTTAAACACTTCTGGTCACTTTCCATTGAGTGTACTGTACATTAGATATTTGAATAGATTAAAATGTAGGTTGACACAAAATGCTGGAGTAACTCAGCGGGACAGGCAGCATCTCTGGAGAGAAGGAATGGGTGACGTTTCGGGTCGAGACCCTTCTTCAGACTAGTCAGAGGAAAGAGAAACGAGAGATATAGACGATGATGTAGAGAAATAAAGAACAATGAATGAATGATATGCAAAAAAAGTAACGATTATAAAGGAACCTGGCCATTGTTAACTGTTTGTTGGGTGAGAACAGGAACCTGACCTGGGTGGGGGAGGGATGGAGAGAGAGTGAATGCAGAGGTTACTTGAAGTTAGAGAAATCAATATTCATACAACTTGGTTGTAAGCTGCCCCAGCAAAATATGAGATGCTGCTCCTCCAATTTGCGATTACTCTCACTCTGACAATGGAGGAGGCCGAGGGCAGAATGGTCTGTGTGGGAATGGGAAGGAGAATTAACGTGTTTGGCAACCGGGAGATCGGGTAGGTCCAGGCGAACTGAGCGAAGATTGTTATCTTGCAAACGGATGCATTTTCTAAAAACATCTCGGGTTAGCCCTAGTGTATCGATAGCAATTCTTAAAATATATTTTAATTGCAACAGGATTAATTATTTTGGATAACATGCTGTGAATGTAACGTTCGCTATATCAATTAATTTTTAAAAAACATTATATTTATTAAGTACTATTGTGAATTAAGTTCCACTGCATGGTGTATGAGATTAAGAGAAAAACATTTATACCGCAAAATGATGGAGAACACACACAAAATATTGCAGCCTTATGATTTAACAGTTTTGTCTGAATGGTCGTAAAGGGCAGGTATTATAACAACGTTTAAGAATCTAGAGGAATACTTGAATCGCTATGGTGTGGAAAGCTACGGGATAAGTGTTGATGAAAGGGTATTAGTGTAGATGAGCACATGATGGTTGGCATGGACATGGTGGGCCGAAGGGCATGTTTCTGTACTGTATGACCAAATGCCATGACTCAATCTCCACTTTAAACTGTTCTCGTACCCTGACCATTATTCTCTCTACATTGTAGATTAAGTCCAGTGAAGAACGAGAGACTGCTACATTAGTAAAAACAAACACGACCACCGCAATAGCCTGAACATCAGTGGAGCTAGAGACTTTGGACTTTAGTTAGAACTTGGGACCATTTACAATTTTACCGAAGCCTAATTAGCACGTCTTTGGAACGTGGAAGGAAACTGGAGCATCCGGAGAAAACCCACGCGGTCACAGGGAGAACGTATAAACTCCACACAGACCGAACCCATAGTCCGGAACGAACCCGGGGTCTCTGGCGCTTTAAGGCAGCAACTCTACCGCTGTACCACGGTGCCAGGAGGAAATCGCAGATCCGTGAAAGGTAACGAGGCGTGTGTTTAAGATGCTTCTTTCTTCCAAGTTCCAATCAAGACAGAGCACCAAGCACGGGATTGTGAGTTGGACAGTGATGTGTGACACTCGCTAAACATCTCAACCCACCCTCATAGATCCAAACCCACATGGTAATAAAAACAGAAAACCCAGCAAATAGCCAGCAGGTCAGACAGCGGCTGAAGAAAGATGACCAGAGTTAACGTTCCAACATAAAGGAGCGGAGCAAAGTGTAGATAAACCTTCCTGGGAAACAGGAGGTGGGGGGGGGGGGGGGGGGGGAGGTGAGACGGCATGGTGGTACAACGGTAGAGTTGCTGCCTTACAGCGCTTAGAGCGCCAGAGACCCCGGTTCGATCCCGACTACGGGCGCTGTCTGTACGGAGTTTGTACGTTCTCCCTGTGACCTGCGTGGGTTTTCTCCGAGATCTTCGGTTTCCTCCCACACTCCCAAAAGGTGCAGGTTTGTAAGTTAATTGGCTTGTTTAAAGTGTAAATTGTCCCTAGTGGGTGTAGGATGTTGTTAATGTGCGGGGTTCGCTGGTCGACGCGGACCCGGTGGGCCGAAGGGCCTGTTTCCGCGCTGTATGTCTAAACTAAATTAAACTAAATTTAGTTGGGGAGAGAGAGGGAGATTGTGGCCTTTAGAAGTTTCTTTTGCCAACAGTTACTGCATAAATGCCCAGCTTAGGGCGCAGTGTGAAGGGTGGGACACGTCAGGTATTAATGGCCCATGAAGCGGGGAAGAAAGGCTGTTGGGTGATCACTGACAATTACAGATTGGGAACGACCCACTCATTGCCAGAGTAGTTCTGGGTACAATAACCTACCAGGTGAGGTTTGTACAGAGAAAGCTTAGACAGAACGCGACAGGGCGAAGATAGGTAGACACAAGAAGCTGGAGTAACTCAGCGGGTCAGACAGCATCTCCTGATAGAAGGACTAGGTGGCGTTTCGGGTCGAGACTCTTCTTCAGACCAGATACAGATGGCGATGTGGATATAGAACAAATGAATGAAAGCTATGCAAAAAAAAGTAACGACGATAAAGGAAACAGCTGTGGTCTGGGTGAAAACGAGTTTCGGACAATGAGACTCAACAAGACGACTTTGAAACTAGTGCAACGACTTGGATGCGGGATGTTTAAAAAAACGCGTGTCAGATAAACCGGGCAAAACATGTATCACGTGCGCCTGGCGTCCAGTTTCCTGATCAATCCGTTCCGTCTGATCTTCTCCTTGACGATCGGGATCCACACGAGGCCGGTCACCATGAACATCAACCCAATGGAGAGGCACACGGGCCCCAGGACGGACGGGACGTCCAGCACTCCAATAAAGTGCAGGACGGTGAGAATGACCCCGGCCAGTAAAGCGAGAAGTCCGATGGCGAACACGGTTACGGGTTTGTGATAGTAGATCCATTGGGTCAACTCCTGGCGTTCACCTGCGCTGCCCGGCTGGGCTCGGGTGTCCCGCCGCCCCTGTGACCCACCCAACGAGCAGGACCTGGCACTCGCCTGGAAGGAGAGTGGATCTGAGCCAAACTCATTCGAGCTCAAGGCCACAAGTTGCATTTTCCGAATAACCTGCAAAAGCAAAAATATGTCAGTGGAATGAAATTGCTGGTAAACTACTAACTTTATTAGTTCAAGAAAATAACTGCAGATGCTGGTACAAATCGAAGGTATTTATTCACAAAATGCTGGAGTAACTCAGCAGGTCAGGCAGCATCTCGGGAGAGAATGAATGGGCGACGTTTCGGGTCGAGACCCTTCTTCAGTCTGAAGAAGGGTCTCGACCCGAAACGTCACCCATTCCTTCTCTCCCAAGATGCTGCCTGACCTGCTGAGTTACTCCAGCATTTTGTGAATAAATACCTAGCTTTATTAGTTCGGTCTGGTATTGTCTGATGCTTCCCACAAAGAACCACATAAATAGAGGTGTATAAAATGACGAGAGGAATAGATCGGATAGACGCATAGTGTCTCTTGCCCAGAGTGGGGGAATCTAGAACCAGAGATCATAGGTTTAGGGTGAAGAGGGAAAGATTTAATACGAATCTGAGGGGTAACCTTCCACAGAAAGGGTGGCGGGTGTATGGTACGAGCTGCCAGAGGAAGTAGCTGAGGTAGGTGCTATTGCCATGTTGAAGAAGCATTTAAACAGGTACATGGACAGGATAGGTTTGGAGGGATATGAGCCAAATATGGGCAGGTGGGACCAGTGTAGCTGGGATATGTTATCTTCAGTTTAAACCAGCATCTGCAGTTCCTTCCTTACACAGGTCGGCCGGTGTGGGCAAGCAGAGCCGAAAGGCCTGTTTCCACACTGCATGACTCCGTGACTCTAAATTTATGGCAATTGGGAGACCACTCGGCCCATCTTTGCTAAATCTACATGACAGGTCCAGAAGCCCAGCCGGTTGTGCAGAGGAACATGAAGTGTGGGAGTAACTCCGACGGTCAAGCAGCATCTCTGGAGAACACGAATAGGCAACATTTCAGGTCAGGACTCTTCGTCAGACTGCCCTCCAGAGATGCTGCCTGAGCCGATGTTGTTCCAGCACTTTGTGTTCTAGGCAGGATTCCCGCATCAGCAGTTCCTTGGGTCAACAGGTTATACAGCAAATTCTCTCCTCGACATTCTTTCTTGCTTCAGATTTCCACCAACCTTCCACCGTGACAGTTTCAGCATCCATATCCTCTCTCCCCTATTCTCTCCTTTTTACACCTCCTTGCAAGTAAGAAGCCTTCACCTCCTACCCTCAATCACCACCAATTCATGTGTAGGAAAGAACTGCAGGTGCTGGTTTAAATCGAAGGTACACACAAAATGCTGGAGTAACTCAGCGGGTCAGATAGCATCTCGGGAGTGAAGGAATGGGTGACGTTTCGGGTCGAGACCCTTGTTCAGACTGATGTCAAGGGAGTGGGCGGAACAAAGATAGAATGTAGTCAGAGACAGTAAGATTGGTGGGCGAACTGGGAAGGGGGAGGGGATGGAGAGAGAGGGAAAGCAGGGGCTATCTGAAGTTAGAGAAGTCAATGTTCATACCGCTGGGGTGTAAACTAACCAAGCAAAATATGAGGTGCTGTTCCTCCAATTTGCGCGGGGCCTCACTCTGACAATGGAGGAGGCCAAGAACAGAAAGGTCAGATTGGGAATGGGAGGGGGAGTTGAAGTGCTGAGCCACTGGGAGAACAAGTAGGTTAAGACGGACTGAGTGGAGATGCTGCCTGACCCATTGTGTTACTCCAGCATTTTGTGTCTACCACCAATTCATGACAGGAGAACAGCAAATGGTGCAAACACGCAACACGCCAGGGAGCATCTGTGGGGAGAGATACAGAATCAATGTCTCAGGTTACAGATCAGATCTTCCTTCAGAGCTGGGAAAGAAGGAAAACAAGTTAGTTTCAAGTACAGAAAGAGCGGCAGTAGGGTGCATGGGACAAAGGCAGTGTCTCTGGTCTGGTGATGTGATGACAAGCTGCTGCTGAAGCTATCTGATGGACAGATTCATGAAGGCAGCAAGTAGAGTGACACACAAAAGCTGTGAAATGAAGGTCAGAATTACATGACTGGACAGCATCGGCGGAGAGAGAAAACTCATATCATTTGTTATAGATGGAGAAACTACAGCAGAACGGAACAGCATTTCCAAGATTTGCTGTTTTCATTTCCGATTTTCAGCATTTGCAGGTTTTTCTTGTTTTCATTCATTAATCTGTTATCCATTTTTACAAGGATACTGAGCTCTAGGGTGAGATTGGACAAGCTAAGACTTTATTCCTTGGATCGCAGGAGGCTAGGGGGTGATCTTATTAAGGTGTATAAAATCATGAAGGGAATTGATCGGGAAATGCACTCATTCCCAGGGTTGGGGAATCAAGAACCTAAGGACATTAGTTTAAGATGTGAGGGGAAAATTTTAATAGGCATCTGAGGGACAACGTTTTCACTCAGAGAGTTATGGGTATATGGAATAAACTGCCAGAGGAGGTAGTTGAGGTACATACAATAACAACATTTAGAAGGCACTTGGACAGGTACATGAATAGGAAAGTTTAGAGGGGTATGAGAGAAATGCAGGCAAATGACAATAGCTTAGTTGGAGTCGCTTGGTCGACATGATGAGCTGGGTTGAAGTGTAAGAAAATAAGTGCAGATGCTGGTACAAATCGAAGGTATTTATTCACAAAATGCTGGAGTAACTCAGCAGGTCAGGCAGCACCTCAGGAGAGAAGGAATGGGTGACGTTTTGGGTCGAGACCCTTCTTTAGACTTCAGACATACTGCTTGTTTCGGTGCAGTATGACTATGACTTTTTTCTCCACATATCACATAGATGACCTTTCTTCTCTGCCCACTCCCGCTTCTCTAGAACTTAAAATCATTCTTGTTCTCTACCTTTCCCAGTTCCATCAACCTGAAATATTAACTCTATTTTCCTCGCTAAGAATATTGTCTGACCTGCAGTACATATCAAGCATTTCCCGGTTTTTATTTTAGTTCTTGTTCATCCTGAAAGGTTAAAATAACTTGTGGGAAAAACAAGTAACGTGTGCCTTGATGTGCATAACATAAGTTCACTACAACAATTCACCATTTTTTAAAAGTTCAATATTTGAATGTAAATAATACATGGGTTCAAGCTCCGCATTTTAATGGAAGTATTGATTTTTGATCTCTGAAACATGACCTATGGGATCCAGGGGTGAGCCCTCACTAACAAACCACCTGAGGCCTACTTGCCTTCCATGCAAGATATCAGTGGAATCTGCTCTCAGCATCTGGACCATTAACACCAACACATCTCAGTTCACCATTGATATTGGTATTGGTTTGCTATTGTCACATCTAACTTTGTTTTGCACACTATACAGGCAGATCATACCAGACATAAGTACAACAGGTAGTGCAAAACAGAAAATAAACAGTGTAGAATATTGTGTACTTTTACGGGGAAAATGTATAAAAACAAAACAAAACTGCAAGAGCCACAATGAGGTAGATTGGAAGATCAAGAATACATTCTCAGCATCTCTCTGGCATCCGTCCATCTGCGGGAGATGATGGTGCAGCTTGGTGTGGTCCTGCTTGGAGAGGGGGATTTTTCATCTGTGGTTCCATTTCCTTGTGTGACTGACTAGGCTCACCCGTGACAGGCAGATCCTTCCACAGTTTCCACAGGTGAGGCCGTCTCTGGTCGCTGTTCTGGGGTGTCTGTGGCTGCCGTCTTTGACCATATTGCAGCGTTGGCGCCTGTGCTCCAGGGCCTTGAACCACATGCTGTCGTGATGTCCTTCCTCCACCTGCCACGGTCCCCAGAAGCCGCTTCCCAGTTGTCGGTGTGGATATTGAAGTTCATCATATCCCTTTTAATTGTGTCCTTGTAGCGGAGCTTTGGTCTTCCTCTTGGTATCCGAGCATTGTCTCGTCAAAGGTTGGTGACTAAAGCTGTTTTGGAAGAATTTTGTTCAAAGTGGAAAGATCCCACATCTCTAGGAACACATGAAAGCTCTGTGAGATACAGGTGGGCGAGCCTCTTTAGTCTAGGCTTCACTGGAGGTTATTTGGCTGCCAATAATCGTAATTACCTCATTTGTGGTCTTACTATCTTGGGTAATGCAACCACGGGGGTCCTCGACATGGTTACCCAGGGACTTACTGAACTCCGGCTCTTTACTATGCAGAACAGATATGCCCTAGATTATTTGTTGGCTTGGGAAGGTGGTGTCTGTGCTATAGTGAGGTAGATGTATGCCGAGAGTTAAAGATCAGACAGAGAATATTACTCGTTTCATCACAAAGATAAAGGAGCAAATGGACAACATGAAGGAGTGGAATAGTTGGGGTGATTGGGGTTTCAGAGGCTGGATGGACAAGTTGATTAATATAGCGTTGCATCTGGGAATTTTAATTGTTTGTATTTTTGTAGGGTTGGCTATTCTGAAATGTGTATTGAGAAGAATGCAGATGGAGTTAGAGAGTATCGACACTTCAAGAATGTTAGTGGTAAGACAGACTGAATTGTGTGATAAGGAGGCTGAGGATGTTGATAGGGTGAAGGAAAAGTTTGAACGACTAGGAAAGTTATTAGATTAGGGGCTAGCGATGTAGGGGACGATGAAGTGGTTTTGGGGATGACCAACTTAACAGAATAGGTGTAGTTGGATATGTGGCCTTTGGAGGGCGATGCCAAGAGGATGGTGCATGTGTGAAGTTTTGGAACTGAAAGGGTTAAGGCGATGCAGGCAAGAAGCAGTTCATGTAAGAGATATTGTAGCGGGGAGTAGTTTTTCTGGTGTCAGTGATCGTTGTTTAGAAGTGTTAATGACGGTCTAAGTATTGATGTAATTTCCCTTTCTGTAGAAATAAACAAGGTTTGGATTTGGTTGTACTTAGAAGTTTGGTTGTACTTAGAGTTTGTTTTCTATCCACATGAGTGAATATGAAGGCATTGTTTTACTCTGAAGGTGTCTAATGTGGTTTATTGTTTTAAGCTTTAATGGTTGTCATGGAATGATAAAAGGAGGGAATGAGGATCTATAGCGTATAAGGATGCTATCAGCTTATGTAGTTGATTAGTGATATTGATATTTTGTTGTAGATGGTTACAAATAAATTGTTTTAGCTAATAGAAAATGAATGCCTATTTTAAGTAGAAGGCAGTGAAATGGATGCTGGTTTGGAGAAGCTGTGTTGTCAGTGGTAATCTAAGGCCCCCGTCGGTCATGGCTGACCATGGGTGATGCATCCTAGTTGGCTGCTTGCTCCACACCTCAGCTAGAGCAGCGTCGCTTGTGGCTGAAGAGACCAATTCGGGAGTGACAGTCTCTGTGGCAAAGGTCACATTTGTGTGTGGTCTCTGGTCTGTTGAAGTTGCTGCGCTCCTTTCTGCGTGCCCACTTGTCTGCCGCTGCGTTCATCAGTGTCTCTTCCCCCGTTTAGAGGTGTTGGTTCAGGGTACCTCTCCACCTCGTACGGTCAGCTGCAAGGTTCTCCCAGGACTCCACATCGATGTCAAGCGCCTTCAAATCTTTCTTGCAGACTTCCTTGTAACGTAGCTAGGGGCGGCCGATGGTTCTCCTCCCAGATGTCAGCTCTCCATAGAGGATGTCTTTTGGAATATGGCCTGCGCTGCCTGAGTAGAGTGAACATACACGGAAGGCCAGCGCAAGACAGAATCTCGGCATTGGACACTGTCTTGCCAGGATATACCCAGGATACGGCGGAAGCTACTAAGGTGGAAGGTGTTGAGTCTGCTCTCCAGTCTGGCATATGTAGTCCATGTCTCACTGCCGTACAGCAGCGTGCTGTTGACACAGGCGATGTAGACTGTGATCATTGTCTTCACTGTCAGCTTTGGGTTGGTCCACACTCGAGTTGTGAGGCGAGCGAGAGTTGTAGCTGCCTTCCCGATCCTCTTGTCAATCTCTGTGTCCAAGGAGAGGTTGTCGGTGATGGTGGAGCTGAGGTACGTGAACTGATGGACAACATCAAGTTCGTAGTCGTCGATGGTGATGACAGGCAGTGCCTCTGTATCCTGCCCCAGAACGTTCATCTTCTTCAGGCTGATGGTCAGTCCGAAGTCCTTGCAAGCCCGATAGAAGCGGTCCATTAATGACTGTAGTTCCTGCTGGGTGTGGGGCACAACTGCTGCGTCATCGGCGAACAACATGTCTCTGATGAGAGCTTCACGTACTTTTGTCTTGGCTCAGAGGCAGGTGAGGTTGAAGAGCTTGCCGTCTGATCTAGTACACAGGTAGAGCCCCTCTGTTGCGGTGCTGAAGGCATGTTTCAGGAGCAGAATGGTAAATTTATCAGTGGTAAAGAATGTGTTTATTAGCTTGAGAGTGATTGAGGGCAGACAGGCACTAAAGGCTTCTTTTGTTCTTGAATAGATGCTTTATTTCTAGTATTTGCTCGGATGTTGTTGTGATCGGAAGCAAAGTCGTGCAGCTGCAGAATGGCGCAAATAGTGAGATAAGAGTGACTTTTCTTTCTCAATAACAACTCCTTATATGGGCATGTGTGGAAGTAGAAAAGATGCATTTCCCTGGAAGCATGTGACTTGTATTAATGAGTTAAGTTTTGTTTTCTTTGTAACCATGTGAATTGTATTAAGATTGTAATTGGTTGTTGATTTCCTATGTAACACTCCTTTTCCTTTCTGTATAAAAAGTAATCAATTCTGGAAAAGCTGCTCTCTCTCCCTAGTTGAGATTTCTTCAGACACTTGTATTGTATCTGGAGGTTTTCACGGGAAGAACCCCACTGTGGAATAAAATCTGTTATACTCATCCAGCATTCAGATTACGTATTAAAATCCAGACTGAAGGTAAAGAACTCGGATTATCACTGTAGTCCAGGACACGTAATGAATGTACCTTGATACTGCACTGTGCTGTCAGTTTAGATTCTATGCTCAAGCATCACAAGTGAGCAAGCAAACCTTCTGAATGGGAAGACCATCACATATCCAGTCAACTGACATAATGAAGATACTCCACACTAAAAGGTGGAGTAACTCAGTGGGTCAGACAGCATCTCTGGAGACAAGGAATAGGTAATGTTTCGGGTTGAGACCCTTCTTCAGACTCGTCCTGAAATGTCATCTACTCCATTTCTCCAGAGATGCTGTCTGACCTGCTGAGTTACTCCACCTTTTTTGTGTCTATCTTCGGTTTGTACCACCATCTGCAGTTCCTTCCCACACAACTGTCATAATGAGATTGGTCCAGCTTCCATTATGCTCCAGTGATTGTTAAACCAGAAAGTGGAACATCACTGAGCCCCATGTGTCTGAGGCATATTTCATAAGGATTTGAGAGACAGTGCACTTGTATGTGCAGAGGTAATTGATCTGGTTAAAATCTGGAATATAAATTATTCTCTGAGCAACTATCCTTTTCCACCTTAACAAATGCTTTCATCTAGCACCGATGAACTGACTTTATGAGATCCCTCTCTGGCATTTTATTTCCATTTCCTGAAGGACTTGGTACCTTTAGATGGATGAACACAAAAGGGATGAGTTCTGTTCACTGGACACAATGGAACTGGAGAGAGTTGAGGAGAATGTGGGGAAAAAAATAATTGGGATTAGTAGAGTACTGATGGAGTATGAATGGGTATTGGTCGGCTTGGTGGGCCGAAGGGCCTGTTTCCGTGGTGTTTGACTGAGATGTATATCGATCTCTCACCTTATTAGTCGTTTAGCTCCAGCCCAGTGTTCCTGGTCCCTTGGTTAGTTCGCTTGCTTCCTGTTATCTTTCTGCCCTGCATTCAAAATACAACAACAGCAACAAACAAAAAATCAGTAAGGAAACACTGCGGCAGGCATACCGGCATATTTAAATAATATTTAGACACAGAGTGCTGGAGTAACTCAGCGGTTCAGGAAGCACCTCTGGAGAACATGAATAGGCAACCCTGAAGCGGGACCCCGACCTGAGACCTCCACCATATCCTCCAGAGATGTGTAGGAAGGAACTGCAAGATGCTGGCTGACACCGAAGACAGACACAAAATGCTGGAGTAACTCAGCGGGACAGGCGGCATCTCTGGAGAGAAGGAATGGGTGACGTTTCGGGTCGAGACCCTTCTTCAGATAGAGAGATGTTGCCTGACCAGCCGAGTTACTCCAGCAATTCGTGTCTTTTTGTTTATAAACCAGCGGCTGCATTTCTTTTTGTGCCTAAATAATAATTAGCATGTGTGAAGGGCTGACGTTGTTGACCTCCCCGTGGTGAGCCCCGTCAACTGACCTCAGTCAGGCGAACGACAACAAACACAGACAGCAGAAGCAGAAGCTTCATAACTTCTGCTGCCTCAAACGCAAGAAGAAGATGACAGATAACAGATGACCGGGTGTAATTTAACATGATGCCCTGGCAATCTGTGGCGAATTGGGCGTGTAGTGTACCGTTCATATTTGTTCGTCTGTTCATCCTCTTGTACTACTTGTTCGTCCTCGCAGATTTTATACAATTTATGGAGAGAAACATATTATTCTATTGAATCGCGATTTTAGACTTAACATTCGCAGCTGTATAAGGCTAGCTGAAGCATATATCACCACCTGAAATTGATAAACAACGATATCCATTTACTTAAACCCTAGTCCCGTGAAACCGCGTGTTTCTCTCTCTGCGATTAGTTATTTGATAACTTTTTTGCCGAGATTTTATTGGCAAACTCACAATCCAGTTGTCATCTTGGCCCCCTAATGTCCTAAAAAGATCAGCTATTGAAATATATCACAGATCTGCCGGTTATTTACATCTAAAGAACAGTTGATGCGAATCTAGTCACATCGGCTGAAATTTTGCTTCCACACTGAAAATGCCGACAATGAAAGCTGTTTCGGCCTGAACCAATCTGCCTGGAACAACCGTTAGCGCGAGAGAGGGAGAGAGAGAGAGAGAGAGAGAGAGAGAGAGAAGGGGAGAGAGAGGGAGGGAGAGGGAGGGAGAGAGAGGGGGAGAGAGAGAGAGGGAGGGAGGGAGAGAGGGAGAGAGAGAGGGAGAGGGAGAGAGAGGGAGGGAGAGAGAGGGGGAGAGAGAGGGGGAGAGAGAGGGAGGGAGAGAGGGGGAGGGAGAGAGGGGGAGGGAGAGAGGGGGAGGGAGAGAGGGGGAGGGAGAGAGGGGGAGGGAGAGAGGGGGAGAGAGGGGGAGGGAGAGAGGGGGAGGGAGAGAGGGGGAGGGAGAGAGGGGGAGGGAGAGAGGGGGAGGGAGAGAGGGGGAGGGAGAGAGGGGGAGGGAGAGAGAGGGGGAGAGAGAGGGGGAGAGAGAGGGGGGGAGAGAGGGGGAGGGAGAGAGAGGGAGGGAGAGAGGGGGAGGGAGAGAGGGGGAGGGAGAGAGAGGGGGAGAGGGAGGGGGAGAGAGAGAGAGAGGGAGAGAGGGGGAGGGAGAGAGAGGGAGGGAGAGAGGGGGAGGGAGAGAGAGAGAGAGCGAAGTTGGATGTGGACGATTTCTCAGCAAGGCTGTCTGTATACTGGACTCACTTTGCGGATTTCGTCGTTAGATTGCGCGCCCGGCGAATACGATCTGATGAAACAAGATTTTGCAGCAATTCAGCAAAGTTTCATTGCCTGAACTAACGATGAGAATAGATCACCTCTCTGTTTCCCACAGAGCGGGGACAAGCCAGCCCCTGCAGGAGGTGTGTGTAGAGAGTAGCCCACGATCACATGCATCATGCGCGCCCCTTGTATGTCACATCCACTCATATCATCTCTCACACAATTACAATGGGTTTATGTAACAGCAACAAAAACAAATAAATTACTGGAACCCATTCCGGCTGTTCTCCACTTTCGGGATAGGCGTTAACAGAGAAACCAGGGGCAAAGAGACACAAAGGTTCAAGAAAGAAATTCCAAACTCAGGTCTGAATCCAAAGCAGCCGTAAGTACTAGTGCAACACAGGGCAGGCAGGCCATGCAAAGTCATTGCTGAGGTTAGTGGTGTGTGGTGTTGTGAGTACCTCCTTGACCGCAATACGGACTGTCCTCAAGACTTCTCCATTAACTGTCCCAGGTTCCCCAGTCTGTGGTAAAACAGAGGAGAAATACTCACTGAGCAGTTTGCTCATCTCCCGCAGTTCCACGCAGAGACGGCCGCTTTGGTGTCAGAGGGCCCTATTCAATAGACAATAGACATTAGGTGCAGGAGGAGGCCATTCGGCCCTTCGAGCCACCACCGCCATTCAATGTGATCATGGCTGATCATTCTCAATCAGTACCCCATTCCTGCCTTCTCCCCATAACCCCTGACTCCGCTATCCTTAAGAGCTCTATCTTAATGTATTCAGAGAATTGGCCTCCACTGCCCTCTGAGGCAGAGAATTGCACAGATTCACAACTCTGACTAAAAAAGTTTTTCCTCATCTCAGTTCTAAATGGCCGACCCCTTATTCTTAAACTGTGGCCCCTGGTTCTGGACTCCCCCAACATTGGGAACATGTTTCCTGCCTCTAACGTGTCCAACCCCTTAATAATTTTATACGTTTCGATAAGATCCCCTCTCATCCTTCTAAATTCCAGTGTATACAAGCCTAGTCGCTCCAGTCTTTCAACATATGACAGTCCCGCCATTCCGGGAATTAACCTAGTAAACCTACGCTGCACGCCCTCAACAGCAAGAATTCCCTCCCTGGTTACTGGCTTTCCCTTAATGTACTGAGGAAAATCTCTTCGGAATTTCCTTAACATTTCCTGCTGGAGCTAACTCCTGCCCCCTTTTTGCTGTCCTCGTTTCCTTCTCAAGTGCGCTCCCCTGTTCCTGAAACTCCTTCAGGGATGCACTTAACCCAGTGGTCTACACCTGTCCCTCCCCTCATTATTCCTGAGCAGAGCCTCAGTTTCTCTCACCATCCAAGCTTCCTTGTGCCCACCTGCCGTCCCCTTCACTCTAACAGGAACACGCTGAACCCTTGTCACAACACTTTTACAAGCATCCCACTTTCCACACATTCTTTTCCCCATAAACTCTAAACAACTTTAGCAAGTTTCTAAGTTGCATCAAAGTTGGCCTTGCCCCAATTCGGAATTTTATTTGTTGGACCTGCCCTGTTTTTAAACATAACTATTGTAAAGCTAATACATCTGTGTTCGCTGAGCCCAAAAGGCTTGCCCACAGACACTTCAGTCACTTGCCCTTCCCAATTTCTTAAGAGTAGATCCAACTTTGCCTTCTCCCTTGTAAAGCCCTCTATGTGAAACTGTTTTCAACATTTGACAGATTTCACCCCATTAGCACCATGGTAATCCATGTCGACATTGGGAAAGTTAAAATCCCCTACAAAAACAACCTTCTTAGACTTGCAGCTTTCTGCAATCTCCTGACACATTTCTTCTTCTAATTCCCATTGACTATCTGGGGGGCTGTAGTACATACCTAACAAAGTGATCACACCCTTTTTGTTGTAAGAAAATGACTGTAGATGCTGGTACAAATCGAAGGTATTTATTCACAAAATGCTGGAGTAACTCAGCAGGTCAGGCAGCATCTCAGGAGAGAAGGAATGGATGACGTTTCGGGTCGAGATCCTTCTTTGCCCTTTTTATTTCTCAGTTCCACTGGATGGAGCATCAGTAATGTCATCATTGGACTACTGCTCTGAAATTCTCCTTCCTCTTTTCCCATGGCCCCTTTACCCCTTCATGCCCTGAGTTCATCTGTCCTGCCCGTCAAGCCTCTCAGATTAAATGCAATTCAATCCCACAGTCCTTCCTCGCTCTCTGTCATGCTCCTGCCTGTCTGTGCACTGAACTCTCTTTCTACCTACTAAGATATTGGTTCCCCTCCAGTTCAAGTGTAACCACCCATCCCTCTTGTACAGGTCACCTCAGCCCCAGAAGAGATCCCAACAGTCCAAAATTCTGAGGCCATCCAGCAACAGCTCCAGTTCACTAATGTGCCTATAAGGAGCTGCACTTGGACATAGTTTCCACCGGTGTAGTCATCAGGGACACGTGTGGTGTCCAAATTCTCCAGAGATGCTGCCTGACCTGCGGAGTTACTCCAGCACTGTGTCCTTTTGTGAATTAACAAGCAACTGCAATAAAAGGCACAATTTCAATCCAACCCCCTCCCCACCCCCTCCATGCTCCGTTATAGCAAGGGCTTACTGTGTAGCTGCTTCGACTACTTCCTCTCCAAGTTCATTCAGTGTACCCACTACCCTCTGTGTGAAAACATTTCATAGAAACATAGAAAATAGGTGCAGGAGGAGGCCATTCGGCCCTTCGAGCCAGCACCGCCATTCATTGTGATCATGGCTGATCGTCCACAACCAGTAACCTGTGCCTGCCTTCTCCCAGTATCCCTGTATTCCACGAGCTCCTACAGCTCTATCTAACTCTTTCTTAAATCATTCCAGTGATTTGGCCTCCTCTGGCAGAGAATTCTACAAATTCACAACTCTCTGGGTGAAAAAGTTCCTTCTCACCTCAGTTTTAAATGGCCTTCCCTTTATTCTAAGACTGTGGCCCCTGGTTCTGGACTCGCCCTACATTGGGAACATTTTTCCTGCATCTAGCTTGTCCAGTCCTTTTATAATGTTATATGTTTCTATAAGATCCCCTCTCATCCTTCTAAATTCCAGTGAATACAAGCTTCGACTTTTCAATCTTTCCTCATATGACAGTCCCGCCATCCCAGGGATCAATCTCGTGAACCTACGCTGCACGGCCTCAATTACAAGGATGTCCTTCCTCAAATTAGGAGACCAAAATTGTACACAATACTCCAGATGTGGTCTTACCAGGGCCCTATACAACTGCAGAAGAACCTCTTTACTCCTATACTGAAATCCTCTTGTTATGAAGGCCAACATGGCATTAGCTTTCTTCACTACCTGCACGCTAACTTTCAGTGACTGGTGTACAAGGACACACAGGTCTCGATGCACTTCCCCCTTACCTAACCTAACACCATTGAGATAATAATCTGCCTCCTTGTTTTTGCCGCCAAAGTGGATAACCTCACATTTATCTATATTATACTGCATCTGCCACCCTTCAGGTTGATAAGTTCATAAGTAATAGGAGCAGAATTAGTTTTCATGGGAGAGTTAGATTTAGCTCTGAGGGCTAACGGAATCAAGGGATATGGGAAGAAAGCAGGAACGGGGTACTGATTTTGAATGACCAACCATGATCATCTTGAATGGCGGTGCTGGCTCGAAGGGCCGAATGGCCTTCTCCTGCATCTATTTTCTCACCATAAACCTATGCCTTCTAGTTCTTGATTCCCCTATCCAGGACATTGGAACGGCCAAGTTTATGGGTGAATAAACGCCACAGAGATAGGATGATGCAATGGAGTGAGAGGGAATGGTCTTAGTGATGATGCAGGTATGTTGGCTGAGGAAGTCAAATTGGACGCCGAGTTTGTAAACTCGTTCTCTTTTAGTTCCCAGGCAGAGGAATCAGTAGCAAGGGAATGCGATTTTGGACAAGTTAAAAACTACAGAGGGATCAAAGTGAGAGTGTTGAGCCGGTTGTTGTCATTGTATATATGGAACTGAAAGGGTTGGGTGGGATGGGAAGTGCTTCAAGAGATTTTCTGTGGCTACGAATGAATGGATATGAACGAGTGGATGAAATCATAGCTACCTGTGGCGTGGCAACGGGGAGGGAGCCGATGGCCATGTCAAAGTAAGCATGCCAGGAGGGGAGGGAAGGGCTCGATCACCTTTGTCACAACCGCACATGTGACCGCACAGGGTTTGTGGTCGGTGAGAGAGAGATAATGACGGCAAAACTGAAGGGGAGGGGGGAGTTTCTGAAGTGAGTGAACGCCAAGTTGTGGGCCGGGAAGAGAACCTTGACAGGGCGAGAGGATAGAGCATCAGGAAGCCCATGGACATGGTTGGTGAGCGTGACAAATTATACGGAGAAAGCATGTAAACTGGGGAAAGTGCGAGCTCACTGCTGGGCTGGAAGTTTAGAAACAGAAACATTGAAAATAGGTGCAGGAGGAGGCCATTCAGCCCTTCGAGCCAGCACCGCCATTCAATATGATCATGGCTGATCATCTAAAATCAGTACCCCGTTCCTGATTTCTCTCCATATCCCTCGATTCCTTTGGCCCTAAGAGCTCTATCTAACTCTCTCTTAAAAACATCCAGTGAATTGGCCTCCACTGCCTTCTTTGGCAGAGAATTCCACAGATTCACAACTCTCTGCGTGAAAAAGTTTTCCTCATCTCAGTCCTAAATGGCCAACCCTTTATTCTTAAACTGGTTCTGGGCTCCCCCAACAAGGGGAACATTTTTCCTGCTAAAGTTTGATTCTCTGGGCTCGGAGAAGGGTCTAAAGGAGTCAAGCAGGCGGGCAGGGTGGTCTTAATCTGTAGAGGGGTGAACAAGTCTATGGGTTCCACGCATCAGTTGGTTTCAGAAGCAGGTTACTATGTGCAAATTTGTGGTGACTTCTTATTGCATCGCAAAATAAAAGCTCCGTGAAGTCTTGCCATTGACATGGTCGCTGGTCATTTATTAGCGAGCACCATGTGTCACATGTTGATTGGTGTTTACCACTGTCCAAGGGATGCACTTCATTAAATGTCGCAGCATCATCTGCGCGAATGTGTTTCACACTCAGCTGTTGCCATTGAGCACTCCTCAGCGACATGTCCGCACTGCACACACTGGAGATCACAAGCGAGTAACAATCTTTGTGAATCGTGATTTCGCAGGTGCCCTTAAAAAGGTGCTTCCCCGCTCTGACTTGCAGGCACCTCCGAACGGTGCGGAGCCTTGAATCGTTGGAAAAAAGATATCGGTGGAGAGGTTCACACTGAGATTAGAGACTGCAACCGACGTAGTAACTCAGTAAATGTGTTTTGTTTGGTCGGTGTCTGGATGTATCTCACCAGCTGTATTCAGGGGGCCTTTGACCAGATGCAGACTGTTGACGAGGGTTGCCAACTTCCTCACTCCCAAATACGGGACAAGATGACGTCACCACCCCCTGCCAGCGGCTACGTGCTCCTGCTCCACCAATGGCGGCCTCCCTGGCTGGGAGTCCCTGACGGAGGTTGCGTAGCAACCCGCCTCCCGGCCCGGCCCGGGCCGCCGCCGTTGGTGGAGCGGGAGCATGTGGCCGCTGGCTGGGTGAGGTCACGTGGGGCGCGGGGAGGTGACATCACCCTTTGTCCCTTATTTGGGAGTGAGAAAGTTGGCAACCTGACTAATACGGGATAAGGGCGGTCCCGTACGGGACAAACGAATTCAGCCCAAAATACGGGACGTCCCGGCTGATACGGGACAGTTGGCAACCCTACAGGTTGATATGCACTTTCCCCACATAAATTACTTAAGGTCTGCAAACAATCATTCAATGCCGAGAAATCATACGATGAAAGAGAAATTGTTGGCTGTGTTCCTGTGAAAGAGTTAAAGTAACTATAAAAGAAACGGGTCACAAAATGGATGCCTGCTTCTTCTTGCACATTGTAAAGTGCTTAGCTAAGCAGAAAGGGGGTGAGCTGTGTTTAACCTTGAGAAATACAGCATGTACTTCTATATGAAAAAAACTGACCTTTCGTTGGCTTTGCTGAAAAAAAGAATAAGCTGAGATTGCATTATTATGAAAAAAACTGACCGACTGATGATTTTTTAATACCTTAAATGGACATGGTCTTATTTCCTTTTCTTTTTTAAAAAAAAATCTGTTTATTAGTTTTTACAATTATTTCAACAATGAACAAACAATACGTGGAAAGATACACCCCCACCCCCCACCCCCCGCCCCATCCTAGACGCAGAGATAAACATTGACATTAGTAAAACAAATACAAAGTTTAAAAAAAAAAAATTTTTTAATTAAAAATTGATTACAGACAAGGGAGGAAGAGTGTAGGCAGACATATAAGCAGTCAACACTTTGGTTTATCCCCATTCACTAAAACAATCATTAAAGTTTTTGCATAATTTAGAAACGGTAACCATGTTTCTTTAAAGCTTTCCTGTGAACCTTTGAAAGAGAATCTAATCTTCTCTAGCTTTAAGTGATACTAGAACAAGTGTGCCCGTTCAAAGCGGGCCCGTTGGGCCCGTCCCCACACCCCCCATTTTCTCCTCCCCCAGCCCCACTCTTACTCTCCCCTTGGGCGGGGAGGGAGTGGTGGAGGGAGGGAGGTGTTGAGGATGGAGGGGGGGAGGGTGATGAGAGATGGGAGGGTATTTGTGGAGGGGGGAGAGAGTGAGGGGGGAGGGGGAGGGGAGGAGGGAGGGATGGGGGAGAGGGGAGGGATATGGACCTCCCCTTTTCCCAGTACCCCTCTTTCCCCCACCACCAATTCCCCTCCGCACTACCCCTGTTGTCCCATTCCCCATTCTCAGACCCCCCTCCCCCCATCTTCTCTCCCCCAGACATACTCTTAGCATCAGTTAAAGGCCCGGTGGGGGGGGGGGGGGGGTGCGGGGGATCGGATCAGTGAAAAGTCCGGGGGGGGGGGGGTGCAGGAGATCGCATCATTCAAAGGCCCGGGGGGGGGGGGGATGATAGCGGGGGGGGGGGGGAGCGCATCAGTGAAAGGTCGGGGGGGGAGGGGGGAGCGCATTAGTGAAAGGTCCGGGGGGGGGGGGGAGAGAGCATCAGTGAAAGATCCGGGGGGGGGGGGGATAGCGGGGAGAGGATCTCCCGGGTGTGGGAGAGAGGAGAGAAGCAAGGGGAGAGAGGGGCACAGACGCACAGCAGCGCCACGCTGAAAGCCTTCAATAAATCAGTAGGAGGGGGGTGCATGGGCATTTTGACGTCACACGCTGAAAGCCATGGAAAAGACGGCTGGAATTAAAAAAAAAAAAACTAAAACCTCTGTAACTTAAAAAATATACGACCGAATTAAATAACAATATCATTTTCCAGCAGCGTTCAGCGTGGTGATTAAGGCGGTGCAAACATCGTGGCGCTACGGTTCACCGTTTTTGGCGAAAATCAGCCGAAAAAATGAGAGATTTAAAAAAAGACTTTTAAACCTCTGTAACTTAAAAAAATATACGACCGAATTAAATAACAATATCATTTTCGGCAAGCGTCCAGCGGTGTGATTAAGGCGGTGCAAAAATTGTGGCGCTACGCCTCACCGTTTTGCAGAAATCAGCCGAAATCACTGTTACAGATATACATACAAGTCAGAGTTTTAGTAAGATTAGACAATAGACAATAGACAATAGGTGCAGGAGTAGGCCATTCAGCCCTTCGAGCCAGCACCGCCATTCAATGCGATCATGGCTGATCACTATCAATCAGTACCCCGTTCCTGCCTTCTCCCCATACCCCCTCACTCCGATTAGATAACACATCCTTGATCCATCTATTATGAGTGGGTGGCAATACATGCTTCCAATTAAGAAGTATAAGACGTCTAGCCAAAAGAGAAGTAAAAGACATAATTACTTTTAGATATCGGGGGGGGGGGGGGGGGGGGGGGGGGGGGGGGATATTAGTTCCGGAAGGGACACCAAAAAGAGCTGTAAGAGGATTGGGTAGAATATCTATACCGGATATATCCCTAAAGGATTTAAAAATCCCCGTCCAAAATTTAGACAGGCGGGGGCACGTCCAAAACATGTGAATCAAGTCGGCAGGTGTTTGTCGACAACGGTTACATGCGTCACTCGTGCCGGGAAATATTCTTGCTAGTCTAGCGTTAGTGTAATGTGTGCGATGCAAAATTTTACATTGTATAAGACTATGTCTAGCACAAATTGAGGAAGTGTGAACAAGTCCCAGCACAGTTTCCCATGTCCGATCCGTCATGCCAAACCCCAAATCCTGTTCCCAAGCTACCTTAAGATTATGGAGAGATTCAGGCTTAATGGAGTCTATTTCAGTGTGTATAATTGAAATCAGCCTCTGCGCATTGGGATTCAAAAGAAGAATAGAATCAATTTCAGAGTAAGTGGGCTGACTTGGAAATTCTGGAAATCGCCTTTGTAAGAAGTGCCTGACCTGAAGATAGCGAAATAGATGTGATCGGGGCAAGTTGAACCGTTCAGACAGGTCTGGAAATGATAAGAAGGTCCCATCACCATACAGATCATTAACAGTTCTGATACCCTTATCAAACCAGGTTTGAAAAGTAAAATCAGTACATGATGGTTTAAACAAATAATTGCGATGTATTGGAGAATACAGGGATGGCCTTGTAAGACCAAAGTGTCTCCTAAATTGCATCCAGATCTTTAAAGTGTGCGTAACGGTGGGCATAGAACAGGCAATAGAGGTAAGCGGTAAACCTGAACAAACTAAAGAGCAAAGAGAGTACTGGCACGAGGACAGCTCCATTTGTGCCCAAAGAGGAGTGTTTTCCAGATTAGACCAGTAGAGAAGCTTCTGAATATTACATGCCCAATAATACTTAAGGAAATTTGGAAGGCCCATCCCCCCCATTGACTTGGACCGCTGGAGATACTCTTTCCTGATGCGCCGTGGTTTGTTTCCCCATAAAAAGGAAGATATGGTCTGGTCCAATTTTACAAAAAAGCTTCCCCTAATAAATATTGGTATATGTTGAAAAGGTATAAAATTTTTGGTAAAGTAACCATTTTAATTAGGTTAATGCGACCGGCCAGTGATAAGGGCAGAGTAGACCAACGGTTAAAATCTTGTTTACAACGTTCTAGTAAGGGGAGAAAATTTGCATTAAAAATATGGGAGAAGGATTTAGTGATGACAATGCCAAGGTATTTAAACCCACTATCCATGCGCTTAAAAGGGAAAAGTGAATGAGGCATTCTTGTGGCTGCGGGGTTTATCGGAAAAAGCTCACTTTTCTGAATGTTCAGTTTGTACCCGGAGAATCTACCAAACTGCTCAAGGATAGATATAATAACTGAAATGGAAGAGTTGGGGTTAGGTATAAATAAAAGTAGATCATCCGCGTACAAAGACACTTTGTGGGTGATCCCCCCTCTGACAATGCCTTTGAACCTAACCTCGCTACGGAGCCAGATAGCCAGAGGTTCTATGGCGATTGCGAATAACAACGGTGATAGAGGACAACCTTGTTTAGTACCTCGTTTGAGGGGAAAGAAAGGTGAGTGTAACTCATTAGTGATAACGGAAGATACAGGGGCTGAATATAAAAGTTTAATCCATGAAATAAAATCTTCATTAATCCCCATTTTCTGAAGAACAAAAAAAAGATAGGTCCACTCTACCCTGTCGAAGGCCTTCTCAGCGTCCAACGAGAGGACAATTTCAGGGAGTTCAGAAATTGGAGCATGAACTATGTCCAACAGGCGCCTTGTATTAAAAAAGGAGTGCCTCCCCTGGATAAAGCCTGTTTGGTCCGTTGATATTAAATCTGGGACCACGTGTCGAAGACGGTTATAAAGGACTTTGGCCAAGATCTTTTGGTCCACATTGAGAAGAGAAATTGGTCTTCTGCTACTACACAGAAGCGGGTCCTTATCTTTCTTAAGCAACAAGAAAATAGAGGCTTGAGACAATGTTTCTGGCAACTGGCCTTTCTGGGACGACTCATTGTACATAATTTGTAGTTCGGGGCCTAGAAGATGAAAAAATGTCTTGTAAAACTCCACTGTATATCCGTCAGGCCCTGGGGATTTACCATTTTGCATGGCTTTAATGGCTTCTTGGATTTCAAGAAGTGAAATCGGTCTTCCGAGGTTGCTGGAAACCATTTCATCAAGTACAGGATAGCATATACTGTTAAGAGGGTGATCCTGGTCCCAGATATCTGGGGGGCTTTCAGACGAGTAAAGATCGGAATAATAGTTTGCAAAGGCTTTGTTTATATCTCTTGTATCAGACAGAATAGCACCAGTGGGTGATTTAATTTTAGTAATCAGCCTGGAGGCAGCAACTGAACGAGCTTGATAGGCTAGAAGTTTACTTGCTTTGTCCCCCATCTCAAAAACACGTTGCCTAGACTTAAGCAAAAGTGTTTCAGCCTTGGTTGTTGATAACATGTCAAACTCAGTCTGGAGGTGCAGGCGTCTATTATACAGAGCAGGAGATGGGGATATCGCATACTGATTGTCTCATTTTAAAATTTCCTCAGAGATTTGAGACAGTTTCTTTGCCTCTGACTTTTTGGCATATGAAACAAAAGATATTATCTGACCCCTTAAATAAGCCTTAAAAGCTTCCCATAGAATTGATTGGGAGACATCAGGAGTTTTGTTAATTTCAAAATAAAATCCAATTTGAGAGGTAAGATAGTCCTTGAATATCTTATCAGACAGCATTGGGGAATTAAAGCGCCACTGCCTCGATGGAACATAGCTTTTTAATAAATTGATCTCCATAGAAGTGGGGGCGTGGTCGGATATAACAATGCTGTGGTACTCAGATGACTTAAGGTTTGATAAAAGTCTGTCGTCCACAAGAAAGAAATCTATCCGAGAGTATGTATGGTGGGGATGAGAAAAAAAAGAATATGCTTTGGCTGATGGAAAGAAGAACCTCCAGGGGTCGGTTAGGCCGAGTTGTTCAGCATGAGAGGCCAAAACCCTGGCAGAGTTGGAAGGGACATAGTCCTTGGTGGATGATCTATCAAGAGCTGTATCTTGAACCATATTAAAGTCCCCCCCTATAATTAAAAAACTGTTGTCAAGAACGGGTAATGTAGAAAATAACTTAGAGATAAACTGACTATCATCCCAATTTGGTGCGTATACGCAAGCAAGGACTACGGGAGTGTTTTGGATGACACCTGATACAATAACATAACGTCCATTGGGATCAGTAATAGAGCTCAATGGTTCAAAAGGAATATTTTTATTAATTAAAATTGCAGTGCCCCTGGCTTTGTAATTAAACTTAGAATGAAATAAATGTCCAACCCATCCTCTTTTGAGTCTTGAGACATCTGAGGCACATAAGTGTGTCTCTTGTAGAAAACATATATCTACTTTTAAATGTTGCACATGAGACATTATTCGGTTTAGTTTAGTAGCCTAGTTTAAACCTTTGACGTTCCAGGAAACAAAATGAACACTATTCTGAGTCGTAGTTAAGTCAGCCATTTGAAATATAGGAGAGACAATACTTAACCATGTCCGCCGCCATAAAGTAGCCTAGGTACACACACACACACGTGGGGGGAGGGACAAAAAAAAAAAAAGAGGGAGAAAAAAAAACACCAAAAAAAAACACCCCCCACAAAACAAAAAGAAAAAAGAAAAACCATATCTCTGCTCCCAGTCTAACCCCCCCCCCACCCCATCCACCCCCTACGTCTCACCTATCCCCACCCCTTGGCACCTTCCCAACTAAGGCACCTTGAACCCAAACCCCTGTCACAACAAACGCTTGTGTAAAGAAACACAGACGTTCTCTGTCATAAAACTAACAGAGTAACTCCACTGAACCATTAACAAAAATAAACTTAACATCTAGCCATAACTCTAATAGACAGTAAACATAGTCAGGTACAACAGTTGGTCAGAGGTAAATCACAAACATGTCACTGAGTCTGAGTAAAATAGAGACAAAATAGAGACAACCAACTGAGCTGTTTGCAACAAATTACTGCAGAACTTAAAAAATTATCTAGCCCTGAGAGTCAGTAAAGAAAAAGCTTCTCTTAGAGTTCTGTTTCCCTGAAATTAAACAGTCCAGATACAGTGATCAGTGTTTGAAAAGGATACTACATTCTCTGTAGCCCGGTCGCTCCGTCGCAGGTTGTATAGAAGTCCGGCAGAAGAGGAGCGCAGCCTCGGGACTGTCGAATGTGTGGGTGGATCCCTGGAAAGTTAGCCGTAACTTAGCAGGGTAAATCAGACCGAACTTCACACCTGCCTGGTGGAGTTGTGCTTTCACGACCTTAAGCTCCGCTCTGCGTCGGGCAAGTGCGGCAGAATAGTCCGGAAATATGTGGATCCTTTTCCCATGATAGGACAGCTGACTACATTCACGCAATGCGCGGAGAATCCTCTCCTTCGTCTGGTAGTAGTGCAACCGCACCAGCATCGCTCCCGGAGGCTGGCCCGGAGGTGACTTGGCCACAAAGGTGCGGTGCGCTCTATCAACAACCGGTGTGGTGGTCAAAGCTCCCTCACCCAGGAGTTCCCTCAGAAAAGGACCCATGAATGCTGTAGGGTTGTTGCCCTCCTCGCCCTCAGGTAGGTCTACAATGCGTAAGTTCTGACGACGGGAGCGATTTTCTTGGTTATCCACCGCAGCCTTGAGCTTAATGTTATCTGATGCTAGGGAAGCGCACCGGGTCTCAAGCTCCGCTAGCCTATCCGTAACATCGTTCTGTGAGTCTTCCAGTGCAGAGATTTTGTTAGCATGGTCGGCTACTGTTGTTTGTAGTGAGGTCAATGTGGAGCGAAGTTCTTTAACCATTTCTTCCCGCATAGTTAGAGCTTTTGCACGAAACTCAGCCATTATCTCCGCTTGTAGGGCTTTCACTTCGGTGCGGATAGTGTTAATCATTTCGTCCCCTGTACTTAGCTCCGCACCCTCCGCCATCTTATCTGCTGTTTGGCTGGCGGCCAACAGATACTTGTCGATCTGTTTAGTTAATTTACTGCTCTCCCCGCGTGTCTTAATCCTTCTGGGCATCGAGAATGAGTTGCTTGTAGTTTACCACGACACTGTGTTCTTTTTTTAGAGTCAAATGGCTATATTTTATAGATAAATATGTGAAGGTTCAGTGGAGAAGCTCGGAGCACGTCCTCACCCGGCCATGTCAAAACCCGAACTCCCCTTATTTCCTTTTCTACCTTGAGTTGTGTCACATCATTCACTGATAAGAAAAAGATATAACTAAACCGTTTTATCCTTTGTTTTCTAGAGTGGGACACGAGGTGAGAGGTGGGTATCAGAAGACACCCAGTGCTGGGGCGGCACGGTAGCGCAGCGGTAGAGTTGCTGCTTTACAGCGAATGCAGCGCCGGAGACTCAGGTTCGATCCTGACTACGGGTGCTGCACTGTAAGGAGTTTGTACGTTCTCCCCGTGACCTGCGTGGGTTTTCTCCGAGATCTTCGGTTTCCTCCCACACTCCAAAGACGTACAGGTATGTAGGTTAATTGGCTGGGTAAATGTAAAAATTGTCCCTAGTGGGTGTAGGATAGTGTTAATGTACGAGGATCGCTGGGCGGCACGGACTTGGAGGGCCGAAAAGGCCTGTTTCCGGCTGTATATATATGATGATGATGATGATGATAATGACCTCCCCACTTCTGCCTGGCGGAATAAAGCCTTTACTGTTTTACCACTAACTTTGTTGCTTGTTGTCTGTCTAGAGAAAACGAACTTTAACACCTGTGCTCCGCAAAAGTCATTACATATTTGCCAAATATATTTCCAGATGATGCAAACAAGTGGAGATGACAACTTTGTAGGATATCTCTCATTTCAAACGTGACTGCATAATTGGTAATGTGGGACAGTGTTTATAAACAAACGGCCGTTTGCTACAATTTACAAACACACCTCAAAAACATGTCACATTAAATCCAGATTCAATCACCACAGGCCAATAAAGGAAAGCCAGATAGGAGAGTAAACAAAGAATAAACATAAAGACAACCTATAAAAGCTTCCGAACTGACATAAAATGGAAAAAGGCAGCAAAGGATAATGTGGAAACCTCACAGGTGAAACAGGAGAAATGAAATTGGGAATAGGAATGGCAAAGAAATGAACCATATACTTAATCTTTATATAAATTAAAAACCGTCCATGAAATTGTGGAAATTGGGACTGAAAAATCATTGGTGAAATATAAACATTGGAGTAGTTAATTAGAGTGCCAGCTGGTGACTTGCATTCTTACACTTTGAAAGAGTTACCGATGGAGATCGTGCCTGCACATGTTGTGACCTTCCAAATTATTATAGAATCCAGAACACGTCCCACAGAATGGTAGGGAACAAATGTAATCTCACAATTTAAGAGAGAGAGAGAGGAAACTGGGGAGGGGATGGGCTGTCCAGCTGACAAATAGTTGGGAGAACGCTGGAATCTATTATTGGGTGCCAACAGAGCACTTAGGAAATAATAGTAGGATATGGCAAATTCAACATGGGTTTATAAAAGTAAGGTCATGTTTGATAAATCTATTAACTCTTTTAGGTTGTAAGTTGCGGAATAAATAAGGGGAAACAGTTTTGTGAGCAGTTGTAGCTCCACTCTATGAGGAAGGATGTGCTGGCATTGGTGAGGGTCCAGTGGAGGTTTATGAGAATGATCCCAGGAATGATTGGGTTGATATATGATGAGCATTTGATGGCACTGGACCTGTACTCGCTGGAGTTTAGAAGGATGAGGGGAGCAGGGCCGTCTTTACAGCATTATGGGCCCCGGGCAAAGCAGTGTACTGGGGCCCCTACGACAACTACTCACAGGAATAAAAATGTAAATGGTCGATAAAATGGGGCCCCTATGCTCGTGGGGCCCCGGGCAAGTGCCCATCAGGCCCATGCGTTAAGACGGCCCTGGAGGGGAGACCTCATTGTAAAATAACCGAAGTGAAAGGCCTGAATAGAATAAATGTGGAGAGGATGTTTCCACTAGTGGGAGAATCTAGGACCAAAGGCCTTAGCCTCAGAATAAAAGGACCTACATTTGGAAAGGAGATGAGGAGGAATTTCTTTAGTCAGTGGGTGGTGAATCTGTGGAATTCATTGCCACAGATGGCTGTGGAGACCAAGTCAATGGATATTTTTAAGGTGGAGATCCTTGATTAGCCCATCAGGGTTGTGGGGAGAAGGCAGGAGAATGGAAAGGGCAGGAGAGGGAAAGGTAGATCAGCCATAGATCCGATTGATTTGCGGCGTAGAATTGATGGGCGGAATGGCCTAATTCTCCTCCGAGAACGTATGAACATAAAACCAGCAGAAGTGGTATATATTGGGTGATCATCAGTCAGGTAGAAACAGAGGAACAGGAAAGTAAGAGCAGGAATAGGCTCAGGGAACCTGTTCCACCATATGACTCACTTCATGACCGAGCGGCCATGTTCAGCACGTACTGTCATTCTCAGCAACAGCCTCTTCCTCTTTTTGTTAACAGACTGTTGAACAGACCTCCATAAACGAAGGTCCCCACCTTGCGACCTAGATGGGACTTTGGACTTTTTCTCTGAAATTGAGACGCTACAAATGGTGTAAACTATACACAGTACACTGGCATTTTGCTCTTTGCACCACCCGTTGAAATTGTGTGTGCCTTGATTGTACAGTATGACCTATGAGTGTATGATTGTCTTACAGATTGGCACACAGACAAAAGCTTTTCATTGAATCTGGATTAATGTGACAACAATAAACCAAGGTCAATACCACATCTGTTTCCCCCACACATCCACTGATCCATTTAGTTCTCAGAACAATATCTAACGCCTTGAGTATATTTAATAATTTGGATTCAATTGGTTTTCTAACAGAATTTTAGAGATTCATCACTCTTTGGGAGAAGAAATTTCTCCTCTTTAATCTTCAATATCTTTCTTTTATCAATGCACTGTAACTGCTGCTCCCTCCTGCATCTCATCCGTCCAATCCTGTTGGAATTTTGTTGTGATCTCTCTCATTCTTCTGAATTCCAGTGAGTGTAAGCCTAATAGATGTGAAGGAAAAAAACTGCAGATGCTGGTTTAAATCGAAGATAGACACAAAATGCTGGAGTAACTCAGCGGATCAGGCAGCATCTCTGGAGAGAAGGAATGGGTGACGTTTCGGATCGAGACTGCCCTTCATCAGTCTGAAGAAGGGTCTCGACTCGAAACGTCACCCATTCCTCCTCTCCAGAGATGCTGCCTGACCCACTGAGTTACTCCAGCATTTTGTGTCCACCTTCGTATGTCTAATAGACTTCATTTATCTTAATATATCCCAGCAATCAGAGGGTGAACTTTGACTGCAGTTTCTCCACAGCAAGAACATCTTTCCTTGGATAAAGGGGGGGACTAAAACTGCAGTAATTCTCTAGGTATGGTCTCGAGGCCTGGTGCCATTGTAGCTAGAAATGGATGTCCACTCATGAAGGGTATCATACAACTTTCCTTCTAAATTGGCCACTGCACCTGAAAGCCTACTTTCATTGTCTGGTGCACAAGAACACCCAAGACTCATTGCACCTTAGATAGACACAAAAAGTTGAGTAACTCAGCAGGTCAGATAGCATCACTGGAGAAAAGGAATAGGTGATGTTTCAGTTCGAGACCCTTCTTCAGACTGGAGACTCCAGCATTTGAAGTTCCTTCCTACTCATTACACCTTCAACTTTGCTAAATTATTGCCATTCATCTGCCTTCTCATTATTGGCATCAAAGTGGATAGCCTCATGTTTATCCACATTTACAGCATCTGTTGGGCATTTTCCCCAATCCTCAACCACTTTGCATCCCCCTCATGGTTCACCCTCTCATCCAGCTTTTTGTCATCAGCAAACTTGGAGATAGCAATTTTGAATTCTCTCAGCATTTTAGCTACAAGGAGGGGTTGGACAAAGTTGAATTGTTTTTTCTGGAGTTTTGGAGGCAGACGGATGATGCGATATAAAATTGTGAGCTGCATAGAGAGGGTAGACAGTCGAAACCTTTTTCCCAGGCTAGAAATGTCAAATTGAGGGCATCATGGTGGTGCAGCGGTAGAGTTGCTGCCTTACAGCGAATGCAGCGCCAGAGACCCAAGTTCGATCCTGACTACGGGTGCTGACTGTACGGAGTTTGTACATTCTCCCCGTTTTCTCCGAGATGTTTGGTTTCCTCCCACACTCGAAAGACGTACAGGTTTGTAGGTTAATTGGTTTGATAAATGTAAAAATTGTCCCTAGTGTGAGTAGGGTAGTGTTAATATGCAGGGATTGCTGGTCGGCGCGGACCCGGTGGGCCAAAGGGCCTGTTTCCGCGCTCTATCTCTAAACTAAACGAAACTAAATTCTAGAGGCCATAGCTCTAAAGTGACAGGGGGAAAAGTTTAAAGGTGGATGCGGCAAGTTATCTTTACACATAAACTGATAGATGACCATCATGCTGCTGAGTAGTGGAAGTTGATATGATAGTAACGTTTAAGAAACATTCAAGAGGCCTCATGAGGTTCAAGATATGGATAGACAAGGAATTAAGTGGTTAGAGGGCGATGGGATTAGTTTTGCGTGGCATCATTGTTGGCACAGTCAGTGTGGGCTGAAGGGCCTGTTGTTATGCTGTACCATTCTGTTTGTTTTATCTAAGTCAATGATCTGTAATGTGAGTAGCTGGGTCAATTGCAAAACTGATTTTATGGGAGATAATACGATATAGACATTGTTGTTTAAGGTTTGTAACTACTTAGGCATTAGGCGCCTCTCTGTAACTAATTAAGGCTCTCTAGACATTCCTTACCCTTGACACATGTCTGTAACTGCTTTGCTCAGGCGGATAATTAATGGTGGAGCGAGGAGGAGAAATATATGAGTTGGAATGATGGATGAACCAGAATAGAAGATAATGGTGGCAGATAAAGAAAGACATAGGCCTTGGGGTGATGAATGGATGTGAGGGATGGACTAGCAGGGCAATAAGGGAGGCGAAGTATGAAGGGATGTGAGCATTGATATAAGGATATATTACTGAATGGGATTTAATGGTGGCGGGACAGACGGGTGACTGCAAAGAAATGAATGACTGAAGAAAGGAGTGTGGGTATGAGGTAATGTAAAGAAGATAAGGTTTGGAATAATCCTATAAACATAGACTGCCTGATGTACTAAGTGGGCAGTCAGATGGTTGACATCCTGATTGTTCCAGCCGTTGTTTGCAAATAAAGGCTTTTAACTTCTTGAAGAATTCTCCGTGTCATCTGCTTCATTTTGAACACCGGTAACCACGACAAAATCTGTAGTATCTTAATGCTTGCCTTTATTTAAAAGACTCAATTTATTTATTTGTTTCCTGTCAGCCAACCAGCTCTCTATCCATTTCAGTACCTCATCCAGAATCCCAAGTGCTTTATTTTACATTTTAATTTCTGACACAGAACTTTATCAGAAGCCTTCTGGTAAACTAAATGTGCCATATTTTTCTGGGTCTCCCTCACCTATTCCCCGAGTCACATCCTGAAAATTTTTTTAAGTAAAATTTCCTTTTTATAAACCCATTGTGTATTTTTCTGATTGTGTCTCTCTTTGCAGTTGTACAGGGCCCTAGTGAGACCACACCTGGAGCACTGTGTGCAGTTTTGGTCTCCAAATTTGAGGAAGGATATTCTTGCTATTGAGGGCGTGCAGCGTAGGTTTACTAGGTTAATTCCCGGAATGGCGGGACTGTCATATGTTGAAAGACTGGAGCGACTAGGCTTGTATACACTGGAATTTAGAAGGATGAAAGGGGATCTTATCGAAACATATAAGATTATTAAGAGGTTGGACGCATTAGAGGCAGGAAACATGTTCCCAATGTTGGGGGAGTCCAGAACCAGGGGCCACAGTTTAAGTATAAGGGGTAGGCCATTTAGAACAGAGATGAGGAAAAACCTTTTCAGTCAGAGAGTTGTGAATCTGTGGAATTCTCTGCCTCAGAAGGCAGTGGAGGTCAATTCTCTGAATGCATTCAAGAGAGAGCTAGATAGAGCTCTCTAGATAGTATCTCTAAATCTAAAAAAAAATTATGGATAGCGGAGTCAGAGGGTATGGGGAGAAGGCAGGAACGGGGTACTGATTGAGAATGATCAGCCATGATCACATTGAATGGCGGTGCTGGCTCGAAGGGCCGAATGTCCTCCTCCTGCACCTATTGTCTCTTTGCCCAGTGCACAAGTTTATTGCCTTTCATAATGGACTCCAGCATTCTCTCCACCAGCAATGTCACTTTTAACTGGTCTGTAATTCCTTGTTTTCTTTCTACCTTCTTATTAAAATAGAGAGATTACAAAGAGAAATCTTCCATGTTATAATGTCAGGAAATGGCCATCTCACGTCCAGAAGAAATGATTAAAGAAATTGGAGTCCACCTTACTGGCATGGATTGAGGATTGTTTCATGGACAGAAAAATAGAGCAGAAATAACTTTTGGAATGGGATACTGACTTTTGGGATGCTGGTTTTGCTGATATTGAGGAACATTTTTAATGATTTTGGATGAAGGGACCAAGGACAGATGAAGAATTCAAGTTTGCTAACAGAAGGCCAGGGCAGCAAGAATTGTAGCAAAACAGAATCTGCAGGAGGATATAGACAGGCCAAATGAGGTGCAGTGTGGTCAAATGGGAGGTCTATATCCTCCGCTTCGGCAGAAAAAGCATTAGAATAGTAGTTTTTAAATTACTAATAAAAAACAAACTGGCATAATTTCCCTTTGGTAAATCCATGTTGTCTTTATCGGATTCCGTCAGAGTGGCAGAGGTTGGGAAGTCATCCGACAGAATCCTATAAAGACATAACATTGACAGAAGCAGCAGGAATGTTCCTGGCGAGTGGGGGAAGCCCTCCAGCCTTCTTCTTCTTGCGTATGGCGTGCACAGCCTAAAGTTGTAGGTCAAAGGTAGACATCCAGGCCAGGGCAGCATCAGTTGCTGGGTGGATGGCCTTGATGGTATTGTGAGATGCAAATGTGAGTGCTCACAATCACGATGCTCGAGACAATCTACAGAAACAAGTATCGTTTATTTGCAAGTCTGCAGAGTTGGGTGCCTCCCCTCTCGAGACACACCGAGGTCGGGAAAATCCCTTCTTTTTATTCACTTCACTTTACAATTGTCACACCTTAAATTCCTCCCCTCTGGACTCCTTCCAATCGGAGCACTGAGGTGCACAATCTAACGACACCGCCCCTGTTGCCTCCCACATCATACATCGCATGTGCATTTAAATGAGGCATCTTGTCATGCGGGGCGTTTTTGCAATATTCATTTATCTTATTAGGCAGGCGCAGTACAGAGTAGTTCATGCCCTCTCTCCTAGTTCTTTGGATATCTTGCCCTCTCTCTAGATTGTCTCGAGCATCGGGATTGTGAGCTCCCACATTTACATCTTACAATGGCACTAGGGAAAAGCTTCAGTGAGCAGTCAATCACGACGTGTGCGATGGTCTGGTCTGGATAGCCGCAGTCGCCAGTAGGGCTGTCTGTCAGTTCCAGCTGGCCCGGCTCACCCACCGTGGATGACAATGGGACCCGTGCAACGAGAGTGAGGAGGGATCTGCGAGCAACGGGCGAGAGCGAGGTGGGCCATCGTGGCCGAGAACGATGGGGGGGGGGGGGGGGGGCACCAAGAACAAACAAGGGACCCGGCAGGTGGGAAGGCTGCTTTTAGTTTTTCTTTAGATTATTGTCACGTGTACCGAGGTACAGTGGAAAACTTTTGTTGCGTGCTATCCAGTCAGCGGAAAGACAATGCATGATTACAATCATGAGCGAGATCACCCATCGCCAACCGAGATCAGTGGTGTATGACAGTCAAAAGGTAATTGATTAGTACAGGTGGCAGGGGGTTATGGGGAGAAGGCAGGAGAATGGGGTTAAGAGGGAAAGATAGATCAGCCATGATTGAATGACGGAGTAGACTTGATGGGCCGAATGGCCTAATTCTGCTCCTATCACTTATGAACAATCGAGCCATTTACAGTATTTACCGTGTGCGGCAAAAGACAGTGGATAGGAATGTTTGGTGAACTATTGTAACTTTGTCAGCGCCAAACCGTGGTGACACTTGTGTACCGCCCGGGTGAGGTCTGCTACGCGATTTTACCGGGTTGTGTGTAAAACAAAGCATTTCACTGTGCCTAGGTACATGTGACAATAGAGTCTCATTGAATTGAATCAATGGCGGCAGAGGGACTGGAAGTCCTTGAACATGAATTATTAACAATCAATTTGCAGGTACAGCAATAAAATAGAGACCAACACTCACAGAGCACTGAGTACAGGTGTGAGATCTCAATGTATGGATATATACACTTATGACAGAGGTGTCACAATAAATATTTATCAGATTAATTTCAAGGAGAGGAGAGATTAGGCAGACTGGGTTTATACACTAGAATGCAGAATGAAAAGTTTTATTGAAACATACAAAATGTTAACAAGGCAAAAACAGAGGTGGAAGGGTGATGTTTCCAGTTACCAGCTGTGTGAGGGATTATGGTCAGAAAATAAACGCTAGGCCATTCTCAACTGAGATGAAAGTCAAGTCAAGTCAAGTCAAGTTTATTTGTCACATACACATACACGATGTGCAGTGAAATGAAAGTGGCAATGCCTGCGGATTGTGCACAAAAAAGAATTACAGTTACAGCATATAAATAAAGTTAATAAGTTACTATAGTGTAGACAAAAATTTAGTCTCTGGAGTTAGAAAAGTTGACAGTCCTGATGGCCTGTGGGAAGAAGCTCCGTCTCATCCTCTCCGTTTTCACAGCGTGACAGCGGAGGCGTTTGCCTGATCGTAGCATCTGGAACAGTCCGTTACTGGGGTGGCAGGGGTCCCTCATGATCTTGCTTGCTCTGGATCTGCACCTCCTGATGTATAGGACCTGCAGGGGGACGAGTGTAGTTACCATGGTGCGTTCTGCCGAACGCACTACTCTCTGCAGGGCCACCCTGTCCTGGGCAGAGCTGTTCCCAAACCAGACTGTAATGTTGCCGGACAGGATGCTCTCTACAGCCCCAGAGTAGAAGCAATGAAGGATCCTCAGAGACACTCTGAATTTCCTCAGCTGTCTGAGGTGGTAAAGGTGCTGCTTTGCCTTACCCACCAGTGCGGCAATGTGCGTTGCCCATGTCAGATCCTCTGTGATGCGGACTCCCAAGTATTTAAAACTGCTCACCCTATCCACAGTAGACCCATTTATCTCCAGTGGTGTGTACGTCCTTGGATGTTTAGCCCTTCTGAAGTCCACAATCAGCTCCTTCGTTTTAGTGACATTCAAGAGGAGGCTATTGTCCTGACACCAGAGTGCCAGATCAGCCACCTCCTCCCGGTAGGCCTTCCCATCATTGTTGGAGATCCAGCCCACCACCACAGTATCATCAGCAAACTTGATGATGGAGTTTGAGCTAAACCTGGCCCCACAGTCATGTGTGTACAGGGAGTACAGTAAGGGGCTAAGGACGCAGCCCTGGGGGGATCCTATGTTCAGGGTGAGGGGGCTAGATGTGTGTTCCCCCATCCTGACCACTTGGGGCCTAGTGGTGAGAAAGTCCAGGACCCAGGCACACAGAGGGGTGCTAAGCCCCAGTTCCAGCAGCTTCTCAACCAGTCTGCTGGGGACTATTGTGTTGAATGCTGAACTAAAGTCAATGAACAGCATCCTCACATAGCCCCCCTGGCTGTCCAGATGAGAGAGAGCGGTGTGTAGAACCTGGGAGACTACATCATCCGTGGACCTGTTCGGACGGTATGCGAACTGCAGTGGGTCCATGTTGCGAGGAAGGAGGGCGCAGATGTGCTTCTTGACTAGCCTCTCGAAGCATTTCATGACAACCAAGGTGAGGGCCACCGGTCGGTAGTCATTTAAACACGCTGGAGAGGCATTCTTTGGCACCGGTACAATGATGGATCTTTTGAAGCATGCAGGGACCATGGACTTAGCCAAGGAGAGGTTGAATATTGTGGTGAGCACTGGAGCAAGCTGAGTAGCACAAGACTTTAGCACTCGCCCAGATATACCATCTGGGCCTCCAGCTTTCCTCGTGTTCACACGCGTCAGAGCCCACCTCACCTCATGCTCGGACACCGAGAATGTGTGCACATCCCTGGCGGTGGATCCCCCTCCAGCCTCGCTAGCCAGCGCCCCTTCGGTGCTGTTTTTAGACGGCGAGCTGGTGGTGTTACCCGTCTCAAACCGTGCATAAAAAGAGTTCAGGTCATCAGCTAAGGAGGAGCTGGCACTTCCGGTTGAGGGTGTGCTGGACCGGTAGCTAGTTATAGTCCGTAGCCCCTGCCAAAGGTGCCTGGTGTCCTGCTGCTCCATCTGACTCCATCTTGTCCCGGTATCTCCTTTTTGCATCCTTCACTGCCCTTCACAGTCGGTAGGACTCTCCCTTGTAGTCGTCCATGTTGTCGGATGCCAGGCCGGAGTTGTAAGCAGCGGTGCGAGCATTCAAGGCCACGCGAATAGACCTGTCCACCCAGGGTTTTTGGTTAGGAAAGATACCGACCCTTACCATGGGGATGATGGTATCGGCTATTGTGGCAATGAAGTCCGTAACCGCTTCCGCAAACTCATTGACGTCGCTGGAACTTGCTTGGAACATATTCCAGTCGACATCGCCCAGTGCATCTTGCAGCATGGCTTCTGAATGGTCAGCCCACCGCTTTACGTCCCTTGTCACTGTCGCTTCCCGTACTATCCGTTGTTTATATTCCAGCAGCAGTAAAATGGCAGCATGGTCAGACTTTCCAAAAGAAACGGCCTTGTAGCCTTTCCTGAACGGCGTGTAGCAGTGAAAGATTTCTTCATCCAGAAAGTGGTGCATTCTTGGAATTCTCCAGCCAAGAAGTCTGCAGAGGCTCATTTACTGTGTGCATTCAAAACAAAGATTAGCGGACTGACTGTTAGAAATTAAAGAAACTCTTGTAGTTAGTACAAGAACGTAGTGTTAAGAAAAAGATCAACCATGACTTCATTGGACAATGGGACAGGCCTGGAGGATCAAATAGCTTCTGTTCTTAAGTAATTCTTTCCATTTCTTACACAGTCTTGCTGGCTTCCAAAGTCAGCTTATAATTTACTGTCAAACACAGGGAAATATTTAGACCACATTGTGTTCTCGGTCAGCACTGTGGAAAGATGAGCTACTTTGCTTATGCGAATGTATGCTACTTGGGGATGTCAAAATAAAATCAAGAGACTGTCATATGCTATTGCCATGGCAACCTTTGATTCCGCACAATGCTCTTAATTCATTTTATGTCGTTGGTACTGAAGATTAATTTCTTTGTCGGATGCTTAGAGGCTGCTACATACAAGGAATTAGTCATTGGTGACAGTTTTGAGTTCAGGGAAATCTTTGAGTTTGCGTAATTGTTTATGCTATAAGGGAGCACCAGTAACAGTTACATTTGGCACCGCCAGACATAGCTAACCTTACATGGAATGCAGAAACGTGTGAGCTAAATAATAGTTCTCTCCAATACAAACATCTCACATTCAAAAAGGAAATATCACAAACATTTGCTTCTTAAACATAACTGGAAACCAAATCATAATATCCAATATAAACTAATGGGTCGTAAAGTATTTTGTTTAAGTTATAAATAGTAACCTCTTGACAAGAATGAACAAAACAAACTGTAGCATGCAGAGCATTTTTTAATATTGCAATTAGTAAATTTATTTCCAGGCTTGAGACGTTCTTAGCTGCTTCTACCAACTAATCGCTATATTTGTAGTCTTTATTTTCATTTATTGGCCAATTAATTAGATCATTTCTAATGTCAGAGTTTCAGGCTAAAAACAAGTTTCCATACATCCCTCAAATGTGGTAATAATCACATTTCAGCTGTTTCTGCAAACGACATTATTCACTGCAAACCTTGCACTAAGCCTTCTGATCAGAAGAGTTGATCCTTTTCCTGCACTGCCTGGTTGTAGCAGGTCATAGAGCGTGGAAACAGGCCCTTCCGCCCAACTTGCCCACACCGACCAACATATCCCAGCTACACTCGTCCCACCTGCCTGCGTTTTGCCCATATCCCTCTAAACCTGTCCTATCCATAAATCTTTCTAAATGTTTCTTAAACATTGCATTAATCACTGCCACAACAAACTCCTCCAGCAGCTTGTTCTACACCCACCAGCCTTTGTGTAAAAAGCCGACCTCTCAGGTTCCTTTTAAATCTTTCCCCTTTACTTTAAACCTATGTCCTCCACTAGGTCTGGGCAAGAGACTCTGTGTATTTACTCGATCTATTCCTCTCATGTTTTTATACACCTCTGTAAGATCACCCCTCATGTTCCTGCACTCCAAGGAATAGGATACTTGCCTATTCAACAGTCCCACGAGTCCTGGCAACATAAATCATCTCCGCACCCTTTTCAGCTGGACAACATCTTTCCTATGACATGGTGCCCAAAGCCGAACACAATACTTTAAATGTGGCCTCACCAACTGCAACATGACCTCCCAACTTTGATAGACACAAAGTGCTGGAGTAACTCAGCGGGACAATCAGCATCTCTAGAGAGAAGGAATGGGTCACATTTTGGGTCGAGACCCTTCTTCAGACTGAGTCAGGGTGAAAGGGAAACTCGGGATATAGATGGTGATGTAGAGAGATATAGAACAAATAAATGGAAGATATGCAAAAAAAGTAACGATGATAAATGAAACAAACCATTGTTAGCTGTTTGCTAGGTAAGAACGAGAAGCTGGTGCGATTTTGGTGGGGGAGAAATGGAGAGAGAGGGAATGCAGGGGGTTACTTGAAGTTAGAGAAATCAAATTCATACCACTGGGTTGTAAGCTGCCCAAACGAAATATGAGATACTGTTCCTCCAATTTGAGTTTAGCTTCACAGACAATGGAGGAGGCCCAGGACAAAAAGATCAATGTGGGAATGGAATGGGGAAACTAGTGTTTAGCACCCGGGAGATCAGGTAGGTCCAGGCGGACTGAGCAAAGGTGCTCAGTGAAACCAGTCGCTGACCATGCCCAGTCTACATTTGGTCTCTCCGTTGAAGAAGAGACCATATCTTGAACAACAGATGCAGCAGATGAGGTTGGAGGAGGTGCAAGTGAAACTCTGCCTAACCTGGAAGGACTGTCGAGGTCCCTGGACAGAGTTGAGGGAGGAGGTATAGGGACAGGTGTTGCATCTTGTGCGGTTGCTGGGGAAGGTACCTGGAGAGGGGATGGTTTGAGTGGGAAGGGATGAGTTAACCATGGAGTTGCAGAGAGAACGGTCTCTGCGGAAGGCAGAAAAGGGTGGAGATGGGAAGATGTGACTAGTGGTGGGATCCCGTTAGAGGTGGCGTAAATGTCGGATTATGTGTTGTATGCGATGGTTGATACTTAGTACTCTGACTGATGAAGGCGAATGTGTCGAAAGCCTTTTTTGACCATTCTATCTACTATGTGTGACTCCACTTTCAAGGAATCAAGTGATCAAAACTGGAACGATAAACCAGAACCATGCAACTAACATTTCTCAATAACAACCTTAAGAAACTGAAATGGGGATTCAAATGCATCATCTATATACTAAAACTCTCGTTTGTTTGTGACTGAACTTCAGCCAAAACTGTACACAATAGCATTACATTTTTAGGCCCACCTTATTCACCATCATCGCTTTAAAGGTAAAAATTGTAGTTTTATTGAAATTGGTGTTATATTTTTAAAGTTATTCCATTTTAAAGTTTTTAAAAACCAGCGCATGCGCAGTTGGGGCATAACTTAGGGACTCACCTAAGATGGCCACCAGACCAGCGCCTACACTTACGTAAGATGGCTGCCGGGTGACTGCGCGCCAGACGCCCATTTGGTTCTGCGGCCCAAGTGGGGGAAGCGTCACCGCCGCCGCTCCAAACCCCGGGCGTCTCCTTCATTGCTAGGCCCCCGAGCCCCTCTGATCCATCGTGCCGCCGCCGCTGCTTCTTCTTCCCGCTCTAAACCCCATCATGCCCGCTGCTCCGCTGCTCCGCTTTCCAGTTCCTGCTGAGCCATCACACTGCTCCCACTGCCTCGACTCACCTCGCCGCTCACCACGCCTGGCCTCGCCACTCGCCTCGCTACCCGCCAGGCCTCTCCGCTCAGCGTGCCTCACCTCGCCGCTCACCACGCCTAGCCTCACCGCTCGCCTCACTACCCGCCAGGCCTCTCCGCTCAGCATGCCTCACCTCGTCTTGCCGGTACTCACCTCGCCACTCACCTCGCCGCTCACCACGCCTGGCCTCGCCGCTCGCCGGGCCCCTGCCTCGCCGGGCCTCGCCTCGCCTCGCCTCGCCGCCCGCCGGGCCATTGTGATTTGCTGTTGAAGACCACTGGAGCAAGTATGTCTTCAATGAAATTAGGTGTGTGCAGTTTTAAATGAAACTCTTTCTTCATAACTTAGTGATACATTTTATGACCATTGTTCTTTTATTCAATACCAAGAGAATTGGGATGTGTATGGAAAAACCAAAATAGAAAAACCAAAACAAAACAATTTTTTCTTTGTTGTAAAAAGTATTTCTGTTCAATAACTTTTCTATAAATACCAGAATATACTCATGATAGGCCTGACATTGCACATGTAGTCCAAGAACTACAGACTGTTGGAAATAATAGTCGTTTTTCACACATGAATGTATTGCAACGCATATGCGCATTTGGCGTGCATATTTTTTTTGCTGAAAAGTTGCATATTCTGAATTTGATGTAAAATTCTGAATTTTGGACATCACAATTATGAATTTGTAAAACCAAATGTTGGGAGGTTTGTTCATGAACCATACTGTGACCACACCTTGCCATGTTGGAAGAATGGAAGATGCAGAAAGAGATTCCCGAAGCCGTTTATCGAAAGCACAAGGTGTAGAGATGAGTCACATCCTCTGTACAGGAGACGGTCTCCGAATATGTCTCCAAGGGCGGCACGGTAGCGCAGCGGTAGAGTTGCTGCTTTACAGCGAATGCAGCGCCGGAGACTCAGGTTCGATCCTGACTACGGGTGCTGCACTCTAAGGAGTTTGTATGTTCTCCCCGTGACCTGCGTGGGTTTACTCCGAGATCTTCGGTTTCCTCCCACACTCCAAAGACGTACAGGCATGTAGGTTAATTGGCTGGGTAAAATGTAAAAAAAATTGTCCCTAGTGGATGTAGGATAGTGTTAATGTACGGGGATCACTGGGCGGCACGGACTTGGAGGGCCGAAAAGGCCTGTTTCCGGCTGTATATATATGATATGATATGATAATATGGGAGGATTTCAGGGACATCAAGAAGGACGCCGGGATTGACCTATTACTTCTGAATGGGAGGTGCCCTGTAATGCTCAACTCTTGAAGTTGTTCAAATGTCACATCAACGTTGAGGTATGCTCCTCTGTAAAGTCAGTCAAATACGTGTTCAAGTACACCTTGAATGGGAGTGATCAAGCAGTTTTTGGAGCTAACAGGGATGACGAAATTGCACAGTAGTTTACTGGAAGATACATTGGTCCGTCGGAAGCAGTGGGATCAATCCTTGGATTTCCAACCCATGAGAGACGCCCCGCTGTCATTCGACTCCAGGTACATCTACCACAAGAACAACAAGTCGTCATCAGAGTCGATGCTGGTCGGCTGGTGAGAAATTAGGATATCACGAGAACAACTTTAACTGAATTCATGGAATTGTGTCCTTAAGATCAATTTGCAAGAACACTGTACTACGCTGATGTACCCCGATTTTACACATGGAACAATGAGAAATGGCAAAGAAGGAAGGTTGGGAAGATAGTGGAAGATCTTCCAGGTATTTTTGAAGCCAACGTTCTGGGATGAGTGTATACCGTTTCTCCAAGATGTGACCTCTACTACTTGAGACTGCTTCTCCATCACGTAAAAGGGCCAGTATACTTCGATTCATCGAGGACGCATGACGGACATATTCTTCCTTCCTTCAAAGACGTCTGCATAGAAAGAGGTTTGTTGCAAACTGACGACCATTGGCAACAGACGATGGAAGATACTGAGTGGACAAGACTCCCCGAAGCAATGAGAGATTTGTTTGTTTTGCTGACGATTGCTGAGATCAACACTTCTCGACAATTATGGGATCGCTTCAAGAATTCAATGTCTGAAGATTACCTTCAAAGAGAACGGAAAACAATTGATGATCGATGAGAGGCATCATGATCAAGCTCTGCTGTGTATTCAAGACAAGGTTGTGAATAACAAGACACTGGGATATTTTCATGTGCCACTATCAAGACATGGAAGGATGAACCTTGATGGTGACAATCCAGAATTGGTGAGTGAATTGCAGTACAATAGACCTGAACAGTGATTTGTTGAAGAGGAGCCTCTGCTGAATGCTGAGCAAAGAGCAGTGTATGACCATATGTGCAGCTGCTTGGAAAGGAATGTTCCTTCAATGTTTTTCATTGATACACCAGCAGGAATGGGCAAAACAATTCTCACCAATGTGTTCCTCTCCAAAGTTCGAGGTCAAGTTGATGTTGCTTTTGCTGTAGCATCCTCTGGTATAGCAGCCACATTGATGCCTGGTGGAAGAACTGCACATTCTCGATTCAAGATACCCATCGAAGTGACCGATAATACAATGTGCAAGAGCAGCCCTGCCTGCCCCCACAGCGATATGGCATTGACCAACGAGCTTAACACCTTCTTTGCCCGCTTTGAAACTGGCAAAACCACCTTGAGTGAAAGAACCCCAGCCGAGGCGGTGGGACAGGTCTTGCAACTGAGCACACAGGAGGTACAACGTGCTCTGCAAAGGGTCAACCCACGCAAGGCTGCAGGACCGGATGGTGTTCAAGGAAGGGTACTGAAGGACTGTGCTGAACAGCTGGCTGAGGTATTCACCAAGATCTTTAACCTGTCATTATCTCTGGCTACGGTCCCCAAGTGCCTGAAGTCGGCTATCATAGTTCCGGTGCCGAAAAAAGCAAAGATCTCCAACCTGAACGACTACCGCCCGGTTGCCCTAACGCCGATTGTCATGAAGTGCTTTGAGAGGCTAGTCCTCTCACACATCAAATCCAGCATCCCTGACTCACTGGACCCACATCAATTTGCATACAGGGCAAATAGATCTACAGAGGACGCCATCTCTCTGGCTCTTCACACTGTCCTGACTCACCTAGAGAGACAGGGCACGTACGTGAGGATGCTATTCATAGACTATAGCTCCGCCTTCAACACGGTCATCCCCACCAAGCTCAGGTGTGGTGCTACGGAGCTCTGTCTCAATCACTCGAACGAGTGAGCTCTAAACATCTTTTGGAATTCGGAGGAGGTACAGCGGTACTCTAAACATCTTTGGGTATCGCTGCGACGCTACAGAAATCTTTTTTAAAAGGTTTCTGTGTGTTTTGGGGCTGCGAGCGGTGTTATCAATTGACTGCTCAGCTCCCACTACTGAGGCTGGCAACCTGCCAGGAAACTGTGGCGCACAAAAAGGGGGAGAAAAACCTGTCTGGACTGATACACCTGCGTCCAGAACAACCCCCCCCCCCACACTGCCTCGTCGCTACTGACCGGACGGGTCTGGTTTTCGTGCGGTGTGGGAGTTTTTCTACACCCTCGACCTTCTTCTGTGGCCTTGAGACCTGGAGCTGAAGGAGCCTCCTCTCGATCAGAGATAGGCTTCCAACAATAACAGACTGCAGGTGAATCCCTTTCGTTGCTGCAGGAGCAGCGAAGACCAGCGGGGATTGCTTGAGAAAGTCTGCAGCTCACCAGGGAACGCAGGAGAGCCGAGATACCCGGGCCAAGAGGTCGTGACGCAGCAGTTTCTAGTGGGAGCCGCCATTATTGACGTTCGAGGCAACACCACTCGCCTCCCTCCCTTGAACTGTTCTACACTTGTTTGTGTGTTTGGACTTGGCCCCGTGCCTTTTGGATTGTCTTTGTCTTTGTGTATCAGTGTTTTTGTTTCACTGTAGTGCCTGATACCATGCAGGGTCAGCGTTCTGGGGGATCGGGGCCTTCGGGGAGTTATGCTAAGGCGGCTGCTTCAGCTGCTTCGGCTGCTCCTCTGGGGGCCCGGTTCCCCATGAGGAACCTACCCTTTGAACATGGGGTCAGGTGCTACTTGCCCCCCCAAATGAACCTGGAGGACTGCGCGGCTGCTGTGGCAGCGGCAGCCAAGCCTGTAGGCATTGTGTATGTGGGAAAAATGTTTGGGAAGGGCGTGTTCTTTCTGGAGTCTGTTGAGGGGGTGAACGCGACTGTATGTAAAGGGGTCACAGTGGGTGGACTTTTCCTACAGGTCGAGCCCCTGGGGTCCACCGCGCAGCGGGTGGTCCTATCCAACGTCCCGCCTTGTATCAAGAACGAGGCCCTCCTTCCCCACCTTCATACCCTGGGGAAGATCCTCACCGACATCACCCCAATACCCATGGGGTTCCGCAGGAAGGACTTGCAGCACGTTCTCTCCCTCCGGCGCCAGTTGACAATGTTGCTGGACCGGGAGGAGGTGGTCGACGGGCGCTTCTGTGTCCAGCAGGATGGGCGAGATTTCACCATCTTCTGGACATCGGACCGCCCGAGGTGCCACGCCTGCAAGGAAGTGGGGCATATTCGGAGGAAATGCCCCAAATCCCGGGCGGAGGCCTCCGCCTCCGGTGCCACTAACCCCCCTCCCCCCCCCACTCCCACTCCCCCTGTAGTTGAGTCAGGGAACCCTGGGGATGGGGAGGGTCAAAAGAAGGGGGGCAAGGTGGCGAAGAAGATAAGGCACCTGGGGAACAAACCCCCCGGGGATAAGACTTTGCCACCCATCCCGTCACCTCCCGTTAGGGAGTCCGCAAGCCCCATAATCCAGCCAGGGGCGGAGGGGATTGGGCGGGAGGAGGGGGAGCCGCAGACTAGGGTTGCTCAGGTGACCCCAGAGTCTGTGAGCTCCTCCCCTTCGAAAAAAAGAAGGAGGAATCTCTCCAGGGAGGAGCAGAAGGGGGACATAGGGGAATCTTCCAGTGGGGCGAGGAGTGCTGTGGTGGAGGATGACTCCTGCCCTCTGGTTCAGGCCCCGGTTCCATGCTCTGAAGGGGTTTCTGGGGAGGGTGGTGATGGGGACCACTCGGGTGTAATGGAGCAGGGAGAGATTCCTGTTGGGGAGGGAATCCCAATTCATGCACCCGAGGAAGCCCAGGAGCAACCCACCCAGGACGAGGTGCAGAACACGCCTGTGGAGTTAGGGATAGTAGGCGGGGAGGGGGAAGGGGAAACCAGCCCTTCTCTCCCGCAGGACCTGGCTCCAGAGGGACTCCCTGAGTCTGGGGCACCAGAGTCCACTCTGGGCCCAACTGGTGGAGGGATAGACCCCACTGTCAATGGTCTTGACTGCCCAGGTACACCCGAGGAAGGCCCCTCTGCCACTGGCCCCACGGTGGGGACTGAGGTGGAGGAGAGACCAGAGGGTGGGGAAGAGGCAACCGCTGCACAGGGTGGGGCGGGAGTCTCAAGCACAGAAGGTGTGTCCAAGGATGGGAACGGTGACTCCATCTGCAGTGGGGGGGTGGAAGAGGACTCCTCGGGCAATGAGTCAATGGATGTTCTCGCTGCCCCCGACGCCACTCCTCTCATTCCAGTGGAGGAGATCCGCGAGTTCATCGCGGCCACCGAAGGAGCCCAACATCGGCCCAAACTGGCCTCCCTCCGGTGGCCGAACTTACAAGGGGTCACCAGCTCCCTGAACCTCATCCTCAGAAGGAAGGGGAGGGGAAAGGGAGGGACGGGGGTGAAGGGAGGGACGGGGGTGAAGGGAGGGATGGGGGTGAAGGGGAACGACCGGCGTCAGCTCAGGTCTTTCTTGGACGACCTGGAAAAGGACGCCGAGGCCCAGAGCAGCGTCGTTCCTGCTGAGGGTAGAGGGACCAGTAGAGCGTCCCTTGTTGCCAAGATCCGGAAGGTGAAACGCACTGCCAATCCATCTAGGGTCCGTAGCGGCAAAGGCGACTCTGCTGTCAGTGACCAGGGGACTGGTGAGGGGATCTAGTGTACTCCTGACATGGCGATCACCATAGCCAGTTATAACATCAATGGCAGCAGGGGGCCTCTCCGCAGGTTTAACCATCTCTCAACCCTGAGGGATGGGAAATATGCGGTGAGCTTCCTGCAGGAAACCCACACCATCCCAGGAGACGAGTCCACCTGGCTCCTGGAGTGGAGTGGTGAGGTCTTCATGAGCCACCTCAGCTCCATTTCCAGTGGGGTGGCCATTTTGCTGGCCCCGAATTTCCGGCCAGAAATCCTAAAGGTCCAGGAATTGGTGCCAGGCCGCTTGCTTCACCTGGCCGTGCGCCTGGATGGCGTGCCGTTGCATTTTGTCAACGTGTACGCCCCCAAGCCCGCCGTGTTGCAGACGTGCCTGTTCCGGGAGGTGTCTACCCTTTTGAGCTCCATCGACCCTGGCGACTGCGTGATCTTTGGGGGAGATTTCAACTGTACCCTCGAGGAAGGAGACCGTTCAGGTATCCAGCGCGGCCAGGAGTCGGTGAAGAAGTTGAAGGAGCTCGTGGGCTCCTTTGACTTGGTAGACACCTGGAGGAACCTCCACCCCGACTCCAGTGCCTTCTCCAGGAGGTCAGAGGGGGGTGGCTCTCGCATTGACCGCCTGTACATTTCTCGGGCGTACGTCTCCCGGGTCTCGGCGGCCTCCATGCGGCCGATGCCTTGCTCGGACCACCACCTGGTGTGGGCAGAGTTTACCCTGCTGCGCACGAGGGGAGGGTCCGCGTACTGGCACTTTAACAACCGGCTGCTGGAGGATCGCCGCTTCCGGGACTCGTTTGTGAGGTTCTGGACCACTTGGAAGGGGAAGAGGGGAGGATTTCACTCCCTGCGGCTATGGTGGGACGTGGGCAAGGCCCACATCCGGCGTTTCTGTCAGGAGTACACTAGGGGGTCTACCAAGAGACGCGATTCCAAGGTCCGACAGCTCGGGAGTGAGCTGCTCGATTTGGATTCGCGTCTAAGTCAGACCGGTGGGGACCCGACCCTCTGGAGGGAATACCAGGAGAAGAAGGACGCGCTGAAGGAGCTGCAGTTACAGCAATCCCGAGGCGCGTATGTGAGGTCGCGGATCCAAATGCTCCACGATTTGGACCGCGGTTCACCCTTCTTCTACTCGCTGGAGAAATGGCGGGGAGTCCGTCAGCAGTTAGTGGAGCTGCTCGCTGACGATGACTCCCCCGTCACCGAACCAGAAGACATCAACGCGGCGGTTCGTTCCTTTTATGGGACCTTGTTTTCACCGGATAGCTCCGGCGTGGACGAGTGCAGTGATCTGTGGGAAGGTCTAACCACGGTCGGCCCGGAGGGTGCCGAGCGTCTGGACGCCCCCCTGACACTAGACGAACTGACTGCGGCCCTCCATCAGATTCAAAGGGGCAAATCCCCTGGCCTGGACGGACTGACAGCAGAGTTCCTCCGCACTTTCTGGGGGACCTTGGGGGAGGACTACACCATGGTCCTGAGGGAGAGCCTGGCGACCGGGGAGATGCCCCTGTCTTGGCGGAGGGCTGTAGTGGTCCTTCTGCCCAAGAAGGGTGATCTCCGCCTACTAAAGAACTGGCGCCCGGTCTCCCTCCTCTGTACCGATTACAAGGTCTTTGCTAAGGCAATGGCCAACCGTCTGGGCCCAGTGCTGGCCCAAGTGATCCACCCTGACCAGTCTTACACGGTCCCGGGCCGGTCCATCCAGGACAATATCCATCTGGTCCGGGACCTGGTCTACCTGGCTCAGGAGACCGGTGTACCCACTGCCTTTCTCTCCCTTGACCAGGAGAAGGCTTTCGACAGGGTGGATCACGAGTATCTGGTGAGGACTCTGCGGGCGTTTGGGTTCGGACCGCACTTTGTGGCCCGGATCCGACTTCTATACACCACTGCGGAGTGCCTCATCAAGGTCAACGGATCCTTGACGGCTCCCATTCCCTTCCGCAGAGGAGTACGTCAGGGCTGCCCCATGTCAGGCCAACTGTACGCCATCTGCGTGGAGCCATTCCTTAGTCTGCTTCGGAGGAGGTTGACGGGCATGGTTCTACGCGAGCCAGATATGGAGGTGGTCCTCTCGGTCTATGCCGATGACGTGCTCCTCATGGTCACTGACCCCGCTGATCTGCAGAGGATGCGCGAGTGCCAACGAGTCTTCTCGGCCGCCTCCTCTGCAAGGATCAATTGGGGGAAATGTTCTGGACTCTTGGTGGGTCCATGGCAGGTGGACTCCCTCCCTGAGGAGATGCGGTTTTTCACGTGGAGCACCACGCGCCTCCTTTACTTGGGAGTCTACCTGAGTCCCGTCGCGGAGACCTGGCTGGCGAACTGGCAGGAGCTGGAGTTGAAAGTCGTCGCCCGGCTGGGGCGCTGGTCAGGTCTCCTCAGGGTGCTTTCCTACCGGGGCAGGGTGTTGGTCATTAACCAACTCGTGGCTTCCCTGCTCTGGTACAGATTGACCACATTGGTCCCATCAGCCACTTTTGCTGGGATCATCCAGAAGAAGTTGGTGGACTTCTTCTGGGGCAACGGAAAGCACTGGGTCTCTGCAGCGGTCCTGAGTCTCCCGATTGAGGAGGGCGGGCAGTCGCTGGTGTGCATCCGCACCCAGTTGGCGGCTCTCCGCCTCAGGACTCTGCAGAGATACCTGTACTCGGAGCGTCCTCCCAGGTGGCACGTGCTGGCGACACACTTTTTCCAACGGGGCCGCTGCCTTCAAGCAGGTACGCGGATCCCGATGGTGGGCGTCAGCCGTGCTATCCTGCTGGGAATGCCCGGCTTCTACCGGGACTTGCTGAGAGTCTGGAACCTGGTTGCTGTCGACCGGGCCCCCCCTCCGCTGACGGAGGGCGGCGGCCCAGGCGTGAGAGCAGCCGGCCCTTGTCCTGCCCCGCTGGGTGTCGGAGAGGCTCAAATGTGTGGAGCACCTGCGGCTGAGCAAACCCCCGCTCAGCCGGAAGTACTCGTCGGACCGAGGCGCCGTAATCCTTCCCGGGAGCCGGTCCCACACAACATGAGTCGCATTTCCTCGACACCCTTCATCTCCCTCCGAGACGCAGGGAGGCGTGTCCTGTACGGGCTCCTCCTCCACACCCTGCACTTCCTCGCCCTGGTCCACCGTCCGGACACTAAGTGGCGGTCAGTGTTGCCTTCCGGTCGCGAGGTGACCCCGCGGTGGGGGTCCCTCTACGCAGGAATTCTGCCCCTCTCCATCGGGGACCTGGGGTGGAAGATATTGCACCGAGGAGTCCCCTGCAACCTGTTCCTCGCGCGGTTCACAGACTCGCCAGCCGCCTGCCACTTTTGCGGGTTGGAAGAGTCTGTGTACCACGTGTACATGCAGTGTGTGAGGTTGCAGCCCCTGTTCCAATATCTAAAGGGGCTGCTCCTTGCTTTTTGGCTGCATTTTTCACCCACCATCCTCATCTTTGGACACCCTGTGCGTAGGGGAGAGGGTAGGGCCGAAGATGTCCTTGTTGGGTTGCTCCTGGGCCAGGCCAAACTGGCCATCCGAGACTCACGGCGCCAGGCGGAAGAGGGCTCTGCCCGAGCCAGCTGCCTGCCCCTTTTCCGGGGTTACGTCCGTGCCCGGGTGGTGTTGGAGAGGGACTACGCGCTGTCCACGGGCACCCTGGAGGAATTCCGGGACCGCTGGGCACCGCGGGGGATTGGATGTATCCTGGATGGGGATTGTAGTATAATTGTATGATAGTTTTAATAGGTATATTTGTTTGTATAATATTCTGGTGGTGGGTTCTGTTTTGGTTTTATTGCATTGTATATATTATTTTAATATTTGAATAAATATTTTTGATTAAAAAAAAAAAAAAAAAAAAAAAAAAAAGCTCATCACCAAACTCCACCAGCTAGGCCTTAGCTCGTCATTATGTGACTGGATCCTGGACTTCCTGCTGGAACGACCGCAGGCAGTGAGAATGGGCCCGCACCTGTCCTCCACTATCACCCTGAGTACCGGCACACCACAGGGCTGTGTTCTGAGCCCCATGCTCTACTCCCTCTTCACACACGACTGTGTTCCTGCATTCGACACCAACACCATTGTCAAGTTTGCAGATGACACAACGGTGATCGGGCTGATCACCAACGGGGATGAAACAAACTATAGAGCGGAGGTGCAGAACCTGGCGGACTGGTGCTCGGATAACAACCTGTCCCTAAATACCACCAAGACCAAGGAGCTGATCATCAACTTCCGTAGGTCACATAACGGGGAATATGCCCCGATCTCTATCAATGGGGTCAGTGTGGAGAGAGTGTCCAGCTTCAAGTTTCTGGGCACTCACATTTCGGAGGACCTAACATGGTCCAATAACACTGCTGCGCTGGTCAAGAAGGCACAACAAAGACTGTTCTACTTAAGAACACTGAAAAAGTCTGGTCTACCCCAACAGCTGCTGAAGACCTTCTACCGCTGCACCATAGAGAGCATCCTAACGCATGGAATCCCTGTGTGGTACCTCAGCTGCACGGAGGCAGAAAGGAAAGCTCTACAGCGGGTAGTCCATAGAGCTCAGAGGGCCATCGGAACACAGCTACCAGACTTGGAGGGCATCTACAACACACGATGCCTCAGAAAAGCCACCAGCATCCGCAAAGACTCTTCACACCCCTGCAACAGTCTGTTCGAACTCCTTCCATCGGGCAGACGATACAAGGCCTTCTATGCCCGCACCTCCAGACTCAGGAACAGCTTCATCCCCAGGGCCATAGCTGCTATGAACCGGTCCTGCTGAGCCGGATGGCCATAACGCATAGATCAACTTGCACTTTACCCTGTCCAAAACTGTTACAACTGTTCGTTTCGTTGGGTTGCTGCTGTCTAAATTACCTAAATTAGTGCATCGTATGGGAGGCGCATTCCCAATCTCGTTGTACCCCTGGGTACAATGACAATAAAGATATATTGTATTGTATTGTATTGTATTGTATTGAGAAGAACTCCAACATGGTTCATTTGATCAGGAGTGTGAGACTGATTGTTTGGGATGAGTGCCCAATGATTAGGAGGGAGAGCTTTGAAGTGGTGGACAGAACTCTTTGAGATCTATGCAAAAAGAACGATGAGCCTTTTGGCGGAATTCTTACCTTTTGTTGTGGCGATTTTCGCCAAGTCCTTCCTGTTGTGAAATGGGGAAATGATGCTGATGTTGAAAATTCCTGCATCAAGAAATCCTATTAACGTTCAAATTGTTATATTTTGTTATTCACATTTTAAACTTTAATAAATCCCTTTTCCACTTGCTGTGCCCGTCAGCCACCCATGCGCAGTAATACCTCCATGTTCCACGTCACCATGGAAACCTGACGGGCAGGAATGGTGGCGCCGCTGGAGAGCCCCTAAGAATGGAGGGGGGGGAGATAAGGGGGGGTGTTGTGGGTGACTGGGGGGGTGGGAGGGGAAGGGGGAGTGGGTGGAGAAGAAGGGGGGTTGAGGGGATGGAGAGAGGGGAGGGTGCTAGACCAATGCAGAAAAAATCACCATTTTAAAGAAAAATCTTGATTTTCATTGAGATTTATTATTTTTATTTTTTAAGCCATTATTTTAAAGAAAAAAGTGTGATTTTCCCCACATCACAATGGCAACCCAATGAGTTGTGGGCCCAACTTGGTCTAGTTATTAAATAAAAATATTGAATCCAGTTTTCCATAACTAAGCAATGTCAGGAGATACACTTTAAAAAGTATATTTAAAAAAAATATGTGCCCTTCATGGTTTGTGTTTTGATATGTAAATATAATTATAATTTAGGGAAATTATGTAAGCAGCTTACACGCACTAATATTTCACAGGCCTGGGTAGAGTGGAGAGGATGTTTCCACTAGTGGGAGAGACTAGAACCAGATGTCAGAGACGTTATTTTAGAAAGGAGACGAGGAGGAATTTTGAGGCGAAGTCAATAGATATTTTTAAGGCAGAGATAGATAGATTCATGATCAGGGAGAAGACAGGGTTAAGAGGGAAAGATAGATCAGCCATGATTGAATGGCGGAGTAGACTCGATGTGCTGAATAGCCTAATTCTGCTTCTATGACTTATGAGCTATTTTAGAAAATCAAAGACACAAAACAAAGAACTGAAGCGAATTTTTTTTAAAACGTTTTATTTGGTGTCTGGAAGGCCAATATAGTATTAATAAACAAACTCATGATGTGAGTTTATATTTCAATTGACGGATCTCATGGGAAAAATTCCTCACAGGGCAACTACAATGAAGTTGAGCCAAATTCAACACATATACGGGCATATATTAAATAGCACTGCATTCTTGTGCATTGGAAATCAAATAAAAATCTTTCAATGCATTTCCCTATTACACAAAGATGTCACTAAAATTGAACAATCTGATTCACATTGAGAAACATGAGAAATGTTTCAATACAATTTTACATTGCAGTTGATATCAAAATTTAAGGAACATACATTCTTTTGCAAATGTACTTATTCTGCATTGGTTTTGATTACACTGTCATTTGTTCTTTGCAATGGACGGTTGCCTGTACTGAGTTATCAGTAAGCCACTTCTATGGAGGATCAAAGACAAAGCAAATAGGTGGCACAGCGGTAGAGTTGCTGCTTTACAGCGAATGCAGCGCCGGAGACTCAGGTTCGATCCTGACTACGGGTGCTGCACTGTAAGGAGTTTGTACGTTCTCCCCGTGACCTGCGTGGGTTTTCTCCGAGATCTTCGGTTTCCTCCCACACTCCAAAGACGTACAGGTATGTAGGTTAATTGGCTGGGTAAATGTAAAAATTGTCCCTAGTGGGTGTAGGATAGTGTTAATGTGCGGGGATCGCTGGGCGGCACGGACTTGGTGGGCCGAAAAGGCCTGTTTCCGGCTGTATATATATGATATGATGATGATGATATGACATAGGTAAGGCATTAAATTATCACCTAGACTATGACACTGAATCACAATAAAACAATGTTCTTTAAGGAGAAAATGGCTGATGAGCGAAGGAAAATATGTATCAAGGAGAGATAGCTGGTTAGTTTGTAGAAAACTAGACACGAACCTCAAAGTATATTTTTGATTACAACAATAATTGTACTCCATTTCAATTCAATGTAAAATTTTGAATTAAAGTGAACTGATTCTTTATTACCATGATTGGTACACTGATGATGATTATGCAAATAAGAACAACTAAAGATGTTATCAAAGTTATCAATGAAAGGTCTCATTTACATTATTAAACCGAGTCACGTACATCTAAACAGTTATTATAAAAACTTTTCAAACAGACCATTTTGCGTTGTAAAAAATTTACTAGCAGTTTTTGAATAAAAGATTTACACCACTCAAAAATACATGGGTAAAACTCAGACAGACTGCGGAATCTTTCGCTTTTGTTTCCGTTTGGGCGTTTTCACTGTTTTCGGGGCTCCTAGCGACTTTCTCTCAGGTTTTTTAGCTGTTTTCTTTCGTGCACCTTTCTCCAGGGAGGATTCATTTTCTTTCACTTCTGGTTTTGATATCTCAAGCACTTTCCCTTTTTTACCCGGAGTTTGCGGTTTTAGACTTTTTAGGTTCTTGTTGGGCGTTTTCTGCATTTTTTGGCGTTTTATTTGCTGCGATTTCTTTCCAACTGGGGTCTCGTTTTCATCAACTGGCTTAGGTGTGGTGTGGGTTACTCCTTGTAATTTCTGCACAGCAAAAAAAAAGAACATATAGGAGTAAAGACAAATCTGATATTTAATAGAGAGAAAGACTAACGGACTAGTTTTGTAATGACACCCAATTTCCATAAATGGCAACTAATTCACTTCAAATTAAGAACACTTCACAGAGGTATCCTAGTTGCACACAAAAATCACAACTCACTCCCAAATTTACATGTGAGAAGAATCCAAATTCTGTCAATTTTCAATTTGTCACTGCTAGTAGAATCAAATCAACTAAAAATGTGTAGGAAGGAACTAAAAACATGCTAGGCGTTTGCTAAGTTTATAAACAGTCAAGAGTATTCCACAGGGTTAAAAAAATCCTTTCCATGAGAGTCACACTAACTACTAAATTAAATGTGGGCGACACAGTGGCGCAGCAGTAGAGTTGCTGCCTTACAGCGCTAGAGACCCGGGTTCCATCGAGTGCTGTCATTTACGGAGTTTGCACGTTCACCCTGTAACCGTATAGGTTTCTCCGGGTGCTCTGGTTTCCTCCCACATTCCAAAGACCTGCAGGCTTGTAGGTCAACTGGTTTCTGTAAATTGTCCTTAGAGAGTGTAGGACAGAACTAGCATACTGTTTGTTGGTTGGTGAGCTTGGTCAGACTTGATGAGCCGAAGGGCCTGTGTCCACGTCGTATCTCTGAACTGAACTAATTACTTAGTATTCTTTGTTGATATGCACCCCCCCCCCTTTATTTCATACTTTATCTCACTTTATCAAATTCTGTGCCCAAAGTATAATTCCTTTTTTTTCCCCACAGCCTCATAACCATTTCCCTTCCCTTGCTTCACTGTTTCCTTCTTTCAATGACACAGGTGGCTATTTTTCCCATGGGGTCCAAGTTCACACCCAGCAGAGGAACCCCAATTGTGCTATTCCCCCGTGCCTTATTTTCCTTATTTCCTTGTAACACTGCAGCTTATTGTCTTTCTCTGCTAGTTTTCCCTCCTGTATATTCAATGTCTATGCTTGGTCAGTATTCAAAATAAAAATCTCCAAACCTTCTGTCTAGGAAGGAATTGCAGATGCAGGTTTAAACCGAGGATAGACACACAAAGCTGGAGTAACTCAGCGGGTCAGACAGCATCTCTGGAGAAAAGGAATAGGTGAAGTTTCGGGTCGAGACCCTTCTTCAGACTTCAGAGATGTTGTCTGACCCGCTGAGTTACTCCAGCTTTTTGTGTCTATCTCCAAACCTTCTCTCTCCCCTTGTTGATTCTTGGTTTCTGTAGATCTGCCTTTCCATAGCATCCTCCCTCAATCTCAAATTATCTATTAATTTTCAGTCTCTATTCCATTTCTGTCTGCCTTTCTCTCTTTCTCATCCTAAATCATTTCCTAATGCCTTTGCCTTTCTCATCCCCCACCAGTTTTTCTCTCATTCCCTCTCCCACTTCACCCCATTTGTGCCCATGAGCATCCAGCCCATTTCCTGCCTGCGTCCATCTTCCCCCCTTACCCCACCCTGCATCAGTTTTCCTTTCTGTATATCTTGTCATTTTTTCCCTTCTTTTTCTCCCTAATTTTTGCTCCCCACGCCCATTGTGCCTCACCCCCACCAATTCATATCCTGTGTCATCTCATTTGCTTATCGCTAATTTTGCTTAATTACTCACTTTCACCATTTCACACCTGGATAAGATGGGCATATATTTAGGCACATAATCTATAATTCATAGTGAACACACCAATGGTATTTGTACCATGGGATGTCATGCAAGGACACAATTTGTTCCAAGACAGAAAGCAGAAAAAAAAATCCATCTAGGCTATGCAACATACTTGTAATTTTGCCTTCTTTGCAGGTGTTTGCTCTTCAATAGGAACCAGTTGCGGTATTTCTTCTGCGCAATGCTTCTTGGCACTAGAAGGCTTTGTGTTTTGAGTGTTTTTTTTCACGGTCTCAAAAAGAACACTGGTGACCTCAGATGACGGTTCATCAGTTGGAGCTTTCAAGTTCTTAACTTTTGCTGCTTTCTTCTGTTTATTCTGATTTAAAAAAGGATTGTATTTAAAACAAAATGTAATGAGACCTTCCGCCATGTTAAATGATCATCTTTAAGTATAATTACAACTTCATATATATCTCAACAATCTACTCTGGTTCCTGGCAGCTTATTTCATGACGTCTACTGATTGGATATTCTCAGGGCATGGACATTTATTAGAATTAATGTCTTCTCAAAACACAACTACAGTTTGACTTTCCCACCCACTGGAAAGTACAAAGTAGAATATCTCACGAAACAAGCATTCATTGTTCGACATTGTCTTGGGACAAAATGATTTTATTTACAATATTCTTCAAATTGAAATGTGCCTACATGAAGCCTTGATTTCCTTTCGAGGAAATCAATAATTGAGTTGCATACTGCTTAAAACATCAAATGGCAGCAACACCTCTCTGAAGTTTTAATCTGCTTCCATACCAGAAACAGATACATTCACTGCTCAAAACATCAAATAATACATTAAAATATTAGAACTTTATCCCAGCTCCCACTGCAAGAAGCAGTCACATCCAAAGCTTCATTTTATGCCAAAGCTAGGCTTAAAAATCAGCATCACTTTACAAAGGATGATGGGATATTTGTCCATCTGCCTCACCTGGAAAGACTGTTCGGGTCATTGGATGGAGTTGAGGGGGGAGGTAAAGGGACAGGTGTTGCATCTCCTGCGGTTGCAGGGGAAAGTGCCCGGGGATGAGGTGGTTTGGGTAGGAAGGGACGAGTGGATCAGGGAGTTACGGAGGGAACGGTCTCTGCGGAACGCAGAAAGGGGAGGGGATGGGAAGATGTGGCCAGTAGTGGGGTCCCATTGGAGGTGACGGAAATGTTGGAGTATGATTTGTTGGATATGCTGGCTGGTTGGGTGGAAGGTGAGGACAAGGGGGATTCTGTCCTTGTTACGAATGGGGGGAGGGGGAGCAAGAGCGGAGCTGCGGGATATAGAGGAGGCCCTAGTGAGAGCCTCATCTATAATGGAAGAGGGGAAACCCCGCTTCCTGAAGGATGAGGACATCTCTGATGCCCTAGTGTGAAAAACCTCATCCTGGGCGCAGATGTGGCGTAGACGGAGGAATTGGGAGTAGGGGATAGACTTTTTGCTGGAGACAGGGTGGGAAGAAGTGTAGTCCAAATAGCTGTGCGAGTCAGTGGGTTTATAGTAGATGTCAGTCACTGGTCTGTCTCCCGTGATGGAGATGGTGAGGACCAGAAATGGAAGGGAGATGTCAGAAATAGTCCAAGTATATTTAAGAGCAGGATGGAAACTGGTAGTGAAGTGTATGAAGTCAGTGAGTTCTGCATGGGTACAAGAGGTAGCACCAATGCAGTCGTCGATGTAGCGGAGGTAGAGTTCGGGGATGGGGCCAGTGTACATCCGGAACAGGGATTGTTCAACGTACCCGACAAAGAGGCAGGCATAGCTAGGGCCCATGCGAGTGCCCATAGCTACGCCTCTGGTTTGGAGGAAGTGGGAGGAGTCAAAGGAGAAGTTGTTAAGGGTACGAACCTGCTCTGCTAGGCGGAGAAGAGTGTTAGTAGATGGGGATTGGCTGGTTCTACGGTCGAGGAAGAAACGGAGGGCCACAAGACCATCCTTGTGGGGGATGGAAGTGTAGTGACTGGACATCCACGGTAAAGATGAGGGAGTAGGGGCCTGGAAACCGGAAGTTATCAAGGAGACGGAGAGCATGTGTCACTATGGCACCGGAGGAGGCCCATGACAGAAAGGTCAGACTGGGAGTGTTAGCATCCATGTCTTTCTTCATTACTTGGATGAAGTCCAATTGTTCTTTCAAGTGAACATAATAGAGCCCACCACTCCAAAATAAACAGGTAGGTTCCTCCATCCACCTGTCTCCTCCAATCACAAGACTATGGCATTGTGATACCTTGCTAAAAGCAAATTAACAGTCAATTCGATGATACTTTATTGTCGCATGTACAGTGTACAGGTCCAGGTAACCTTCATGGATTACTTAAAAATATTTCATTGATAAGAGTTATTTTGTGGGATTTTGTGGGCTACTGGGTCAGCATCCATTGCTTACCTCCTCCCTCACAACATCAAAAATGACAAGTTTCTGTAAAGTGACCTGATACATTTATCTCTGTCATAGAAGTTACTTGAATAGAAACCCTAACTTCAAAAATCCCCTATTCTACATAGTAATTTAGGGAATACCATGCCCGTTTAAAAAAAAAAAAGATAAAAAAAATTGTACATACTATTTTTGGGAGTTTCTTGGGTTCCTTCTTTTGCAGTTCTTTAAGGTTATGCATATTCGATGTATATATGGGAAGTGCAGGAGAATTTGTGGTTTTCAGATGAAGAATTTTCACATTTTTCCATTGCTACGGTCAGAAAAAAACACTTTTAGGCACGAGGAAAATAGATTAGATACCAATTAAAAGACCATATACAATTGTGAAGATCAGCAAAATCAGAATTGTTTACCCCAAACAAAGTGGTTTTAGACATGTACTACTGTGCAAGCTTACATTGACTAATTCATAAAGCATCACTGATAATTATATTTATAAATGTAGTAAGGCATGCCAAAATAGCATGCAAATATTTAATTGATGGTGTTATTTTGTGTGACTCAGCATCCATTGCCTCCCGCACAACATCAAAATGCCAAGTTTCTGTAGAGTAACCCGGTACATTTAATACAATAGAACTGGACTGGTAATGTTGAATTCTCAGCTTCTCAAGCCACGTGGTGTGGAACAAAAACATGATTGAGAAGACCAATGGCCTAAGATTGGAACTTAATTTCTAATTTTTATCCAATTTTCAAAGTTTGCAGCATTTCAAAATGTAACCATTACAATCTGCTTACATTGCCATAAAAAGTAACCTTTGGCCCAATAGAATATATTTATTCTCTAAATCATTTTCTATGCATCCTAATTTCCTATTAAAAATACATTTTTCTGACAGTATAATTCTAAATTGGCAATTGAGTGCAAGAAACTTTTAACAAAATGTTATAATGACAAGGGGTTGGATGATGCAATAACCTGAGAATTCACTTGCAGCCCATGTCTGTTGTGGTCAAGAGAATTTTTTTTTATCCCCTCAAAACAGGAACATTTACAATCAAATAGCAATTGCAAAGATGCAAAGAACTGCAGATGCTGGATTCTTGAGCAAAACACAAAATACTGGAGGATCTCAGCAGGTCAGCAACATCTATGGTGGGAATAGGCATTGGAATGGGACCTGCCCATTCCCTTTACAGATGCAAGTCTGAAGAAGGGTCCTGTCGCCTGTTAATTCCCTCCACAGACGCCTAGTACCTCCGGCACTTTTTTCTGAAAATGTGATTCCAATTGTTAAGCACACGATCTTCCTGTGTTTCTTACCAGTTCAGACTGTACTGTAATACTGTACCAGTTAAAAATTGAATGTTCTTAAATGCACTCTTTTGGCACTAAAACACGTTTCAGCAATTTGCATCCAAATCAAAAAATGTTAGTGTCAATTGTCCATAAAAATCATCTTTACATCACTTGCAACATTTTAGCCCTCTACATTATTGAAGAGAAAAATTCAGTAGTACAACATAAAACAGTTGGAAGAATGTGTAAAGACTAAATTATGCATACAGTTCAAAGAGCTATATTAAATATACCTGGGGTAACTTGACTTCAATAGTGCTGATAACTGCTGTAACATTTTCCACGACTTCCTCCAGTTTCATTCCAGTATGAGCTACCTGGGAAGCACTAAAAGGAAAAAAGGAAGAAAATTAATAAACTGCAGATGCTGGAAATCAGAAAAACAGAAAATGCTGAAAAGACGAGGTTGTACTGACAGTGCCCTCCATAATGTTTGGGACAAAGACCCATCATTTTTTTTATTTACCTCTGTACTCCACAATTTAAGATTTGTAATAGGAAAAAATCACATGTGGTTAAAGTGCACATTGTCAGATTTTAATAAAGGCCATTTTTATCCATTTTGGTTTCACCATGTAGAAATTACAGGAGGGTTTATACATAGTCCCCCCATTTCAGGGCACCATAATGTTTGGGACAATGTCATGTAAATAAAAGTAGTCATGTTTAGTATTTTGTTGCATATCCTTTGCATGCAATGACTGCTTGAAGTCTGCGATTCATGGGCATCACCAGTTGCTGGGTGTCTTCTCTGGTGATGCTCTGCCAGGCCTGTATTGCAGCCATTTTTAGCTTATGCTTGTTTTGGGGGGCTAGTACCCTTCAGTTTTCTCTTCAGCATATAAAAGGCATGCTCAATTGGGTTCAGATCAGGCGATTGACTTGGCCACTCAAGAATTGATCATTTTTTAGCTTTGAAAAACTCCTTTGTTACTTTAGCAGTATATTTGGGATCATTTTCTTGCTGTTTAATGATCAGCCGGCCAATGAGTTTTGAGGCATTTATTTGAACGAACAGATAGGATGTGTCTATGCACTTCAGAATTCATGATGCTACTACCATCAGCCGTTGTATCATCAATGAAGATAAGTGAGCTAGTACCTTCAGCAGCCATACATGCCCAGGCCATAACACCCCCACCCCACCATGTTTCACAGATGAGGTGGTATGCTTTGGATCTTGGGCAGCTCTTTCTTTCCTCCATACTTTGCTTTTGCCATCACTCTGATATAAGTTAATCTTCATCTCATCTGTCCACAAGACCTTTTTCCAGAACTGTGGTTGCTCTTTTAAGTACTTCTTTACAAACTGTAACCTGGCCATCCTATTTTTGCGGGATAACCAGTGGTTTGCATCTTGCAGTGTAGCCACTGTATTTCTGTTCATGAAGTCTTCTGCGGACAGTGGTCATTGACAAATCCACACCTGACTCCTGAAGAGTGTTTCTGATCTGTCGGACAGGTGTTTGTGGATTTTGTTTTCTTATAGAGAGAATTCTTCTGTTATCAGCTGTGGAGGTCTTCCTTGGCCTGCCAGTCCTTTGCGATTAGTAAACTCACCAGTGCTCTCTTCTTAATGATGTTCCAAACAATTGATTTTGGTAAGCCCAAGGTATGGCTGATGTCTCTGAAACATTATGGTGCCCTGAAATGGGGGGCAACTTTGTATAATCACAGCTGTAATTTATACATGGTGAAACCAAAATGTATGAAAATACCCTTTCATAAAATCTGACAATGTGCACTTTAACCACATGTGATTTTTTCTATTACAAATCACAAATGGTGGAGTACAGAGGCAAATAAATAAATGATGGGTCTTTGTCCCAAACATTATGGAGGGCACTGTATATACAGAAATATCTTTCAGGTCTCTGAGGTTTTGCCAAAGACACAAAAAGAAGAGAGGGGAAAGATAATGAATAAAGCTTCGAATTGAGGATCATGAGGGAGTGAAAACACCAAGAACACAAATGTTGCAGAAGGCAGAGCTGTGGGACATGTCTATGTCAGGCTGTGCTGACAGAGAGAAAAACTGAGGCAATATCAATGATTGTGGGAAGCTGTGGGTTTGGAATTTCTACACATTCATTCTTTCACCAATCTCATTCAGAACTATTCTGTAAATTAAAACATAAACAATTTTGCGTGTTTAGGTGAGGAGACAGATCCTTTCAAATATTGAGAAATAGGTGATGGAGACATAATCTTTAATACTCACTAACAGCTGCCCTTGGTGCTGATTGGAAGGATTGTACCCTGGATTCTTTTATTCAGTTCTTTTGCAAGATCCTTTGAAGACAGTTTCACTGACAGAGGTGCTCTGAAAACAGACAACAAAATCAAAGCAAGTCCATGCACAATACATAGCCATGACAAAATATATTGTACACTTCATTTGTATTTGTGAGCCAGATATCGAAATACCAACAGAATTTCAAACCAGATCCACTAGGCAGTGTAACTAATGCACTTTTGTTCCTTTAATGACTCATAATGTATCCGCACTAAAAAAGGGCGATAAAAACATAAATTTCCTTTGTGAATCGCATCTGAAATTAGAGTTGGAATTCCCTGGAGATTCCGTACAAAGACATGGTTTAATTGCAGTTTCCCACATTACCAAAATCATGATGACTAGATACAAAGGACAAACATCAATGCCAGAGTGCGACCTCCAATGTGAATAGCTCATTCAACTGGAGCCTTAAAGAGAATCAATCCTCACTTCAGAGACCCATGAGCATCATGTAGATTTACAAATGAAGCAGAGGCCACTGTCATTATGCTGAAAAGTTTCTCTCCTCCCCATCTTTAATCCCAAAGTGCAATCGAAAGAAGCCCAGAGCAGTTTTTACAGTGTCCTGGTCAAAATTTTGTTCTTTGAACAACATTGATCTCAATGTCACTGTTCATAAGTGATAGCAGAATTAGGCCATTCTACTCCTCCATTCAATCTGCTACTCATCAGCTCTACTCCTCCATTCAATCGTAGCTGATCTATCTTTCCCTCTCAAGCCCATTCTCCTGCCTTCTCCCTATAACCCCTGATGCCCATACTAATCATGAATCTATCTATCACTGCCATAAAAATATCCATTGACTTGGCCTGCACAGCCTTCTGTGGCAATGAACTCCCTCTGACTAAAGAAATTCCTCCTCATCCCCTTCCTAAAGGAACGTCCTTTTATTCTGAGTCTATGAACTCTGGTTCTAGTCTCTCCCATTAGTGGAGCATCCACTCCACATCCACTCTATCCAGACCTGTGAAATATTTGTGCGTGCAAGCTGGTCACCTAATTTCCTTAAATTATAATTGCATTTACATGTCAAAACTCAAACCATAAAGGGCTTTAAACCATAAATGCATGCATGTACTTTAAAACAATTGGAAACAAATCCTGAAGCCAATTAGTACAACGGCAATGAACAAAACCTTCGCTCTTTTTCTCATTAGAAGTCTGGATGTACAACTTTAGCAATTATTTGTTGCTTCGTGTGTAAACTACCGCCCAACACATCCACTTAATTGTTCAAAAAGAGCGCAATTACGGAGTTCCATCGTTTCATTGAGGATAAACAAACGCACAATGGAAATAAATTAATAAATCATTTATTTCATATGACAGCCCAAGGATTTCTGAAGGCTCCGAATACAATGAGATCAAAAGCTGGGCAATGGTTAAAGTAATAAGAAGTCATAGATAGACACAAAATGCTGGAGTAACTCAGCGGGACAGGCAGCATCTCTGGAGAGAAGGAATGGGTGACATTTCGAGTCGAGACCCTTCTTCAATAAGAAATCACAGCAAGTTTACACAACTTACTTTTTAGACTTATAAAAATGCTTCCCCAAGTGCGAAGGTAAAAGCCGCCTGATTCGATCATCAGCGAGGAACAGATCAAATCTGCTCAACAGGCGACGCTTTGCTTCAAATGGTTTGTATTCGGTCTTCAATGCCTTATATGGAATGATCTAATACAACAACATTTAGATTAGCATTATATTAGTTTCCCACTTAAGGTGTTGCTCAATGATAACCTAGTTAAAAGATAACTATTATTTCTTTTCAGGATAACAAACCCAAAAAAGGGAGATTAGGCCTCAGCAATTTACAAGATTATTAAACATTATGGATTATTTGCTCCAACCTTTATTACTGTAATAAATCTCCTTAATTTTACAATATTACAAACAAAATGAAGGAACGCCATCATTAACCAGTTCATGTAATGCAAGAATCAGAGGAAGAAAAACGCAGAGTCCTAAAAGGGACACAAAAGTTATACCAAAAAAAATCAGATCAATTCATATTTTGCAATTTCAGCCAAAAATTGTTAATCTCACATCGATGTAATAACATGCATTTTTAGACCTTGAAATTAATTTACACTATTATAGCAAAAGGAGCAACAAAATAAATACACGAAAGGGGCAAACTAGTCCCTTTAACGAGAACATTTTAGTGAGTGTCCTTGATCATGAAAAATGAAGACACTTCAGCAAAAAACCGAAGTGCTGGGGAAACTCAGCAGGTCAGGCAAGCATTTTGTGGAGGGAGTAGACAGACAACGTTACAGGTTGGGACTCTTCTTCTGACTGTTTTTCATAACATTGTCTGTTCATTCCCTCCACAGATGCTGCCTGAACCACTGACATCCTCAAAATTCCAGATCTGCAGTTTCTTGTGTCTCCAATTTAAAATACTTAATTGCTTGGATCACTGCAACTTCTTTTTGTATCCAATGGTACACACTAACACGGAGGAAATATCTGCACCGGTCTTGGTGAGAGAAAAAGGGGAAATCAGGCTATATATCAAGCTGTTTCTCCACTCAAATTAGAATAAGGCTATTTTCCAATCCTGGACATGGATTCAGGCACACCAAATGAATGCATGAGAAGAAACATACACCAAAGGCAATTAAGTCAATTAATTTCATTTAATTTCCCTTTCCCATGCATTAAAAATCACTACGTAAAGATCCCCCAAAAATTGAAACATGCCAGTTAACATGATGCTTAGATGCTGTTCCATAGGTCACTACCATGAGAATTATGCAAGAGTTACAAGATTTCAAAGGACAAAACACACATATCAATAAAGAACAACATAGACCTTCATACAGATCATTTCATTTCGAAGAGGCAATCTAAAATAGATTTTCGTGAAAGAACCAGGAACTGCAGATGCTGGATTACAAAAAAAACATTCTCAGTTATTCCCTCCAAAACACACACACAATCAGACTGAAGAATATCCCGACCCAAAACGTCACTTAACCAGAATCCAAAAAAGATGCCCAACTCGTTGAGATAACCCAGCACTTTGTCTTTTTATAAAATTTCACGACTTGCCCAGGTTTGAAGCCTACCTGTGTTATATTCTTAACGCCATGCTTGTTGAGAAGGTTTTTATAGTATTTCTGAGTCTGATCAGTATCCATGTTTGGTTCATCTTTGGTGAAGAGACAAACTTCTTTTGTCTCCACTCTAATTTCATGAGGCAGAGTTCTGCAAAAAAAAAAAAAAGAAATAAGAGTTCAAAGTATTGCCACCCATGCATGGTTTCTTTGCGTTAGTAGTTAAATTAACAGAGCAGTGCAGATTTACACAATGCTAATAAAACTGAAAAGTAAAGCATAGTTTGGGAAAGGTCCATCCAAGAAATTGCAGTGAATTGTGGACAAAGCAACCTCAGAGTGATATAGTGTGGAAAACAGCCCACGCCAACCAACATGTCCCAGCTACACTAGTCCTACCTAGTTTGGTCCATATCCCTCCAAACGTGTCCTATCCATGTACCTGTCTAACTTTTTCTTAAATGTTGGGATAATCCCTGTCTCAACGACCTCCTCTGACAGCTTGTTCCATACACCCACCACTCTTTGTGTGAAAATGTTATCCCTCAGATTCCTATTCTGCATAAGAAAGACTTCTTTCCATTGACACATCATGATGTCTCACCTCGGCAAGACCAGTAGCATAATCAAGGACAAGTCACACCCTGACCACTCCCTCTTCTCCCCGCTCCCATCAGGCAAAAGGAAATCACACACCTCCAGATTCAGGTAGTTTCTTCCCAGCTGTTATCAGGCAACTGAATCATCCTACCACAACTAGAGAACAGTCCTAAACTACTATCTACCTCACTGGTGACGCTCGGACTATCCTTGATCAGACTTTGCTGGCTTTACCTTGCACTAAACGTTATTCTCTTATTGTGTATCCATACACTGTAAATGGCTCGATTGTATTTCGCTGACTGGTTAGCACGCAACAAAAGCTTTTCACTGTACCTCAGTGCACGCGACAATAAACTAAACGGAACTGTAGTTTCCCATGGCTCCCCCCTTACTGATCTTATGTACATTGTGATCCTAAAGTTGCATAAATAGAGACTGCTACCTGATATACATTGCCAATATCAAATAGTATTCATGTGTAGGAACTGCAGATGCTGGTTGCAGACACAAAAATGTTGGAGTGACTCAGCCGGACAGGCTGCATCTCTGGAGAGAAGGAATGGGTAACGGGTCAGAAAAGTCACCTATTTCTTCTCTCCAGAGATACTGCCTGTCCCGTGGAGTTACTCCAGCATTTTGAGTCTATCTTCAAATATTTAAATCAGAAGAATAAAGTGAAATCCCCAAAGAACATTACAGTCACATTACTCCAGCGTTCTGCGTCTACCTTCGATTTAAACCAGCATCTGCAGTTCTTTCCTACAGTCACATTAATAATGGGGTGAAAGGAGTAAAGTATTAAGATCACTCATCATATTATGGTGAGAAATGTGCTACAGTCAGATTCCATTTTATATAACCGTTCATTAGAACTGAAAGTTAAAAAAAACAGGTTTCTTTAATTGGTTCTAGAATTAATTTGTGACTTGTCAAACAGTTTTCTTATTTATTGGAGTAACTTTAAGAAAGAAAATTCATTGGATGAGTTGCATGCCAGGGCAATTATTGAAGTTAAGTGGTGAATTTCTAAATAATGAAAGCAATGATGCTTGTTCGCTCAATGCTGAGTGCAAATTCTGCGCCAAGATGAATTATTTGGATGACAGCTCAAATGTGGTGAAAAGCATCTCACCCTGTTTAAATGCCTCGAACATTCAGAAAAAAATTGCGACATTTATATGGATTAACAAATGAAAAATTGGATAAAATGAAAATGCATTAGTGAGTAATAATACCAACAAAAATGAACAAAACCGCAGCTAAATACTTTTGTAATGAAGGGGTCCAACGGCATAATTGAGTCCAGGGAAAGAGCGGATGGGCAGATACAACGGCAGCTGACCGCCAGCATGTTCCACCAGGTTGTGCGTAGACAACCAAAAGCCATCGCCACTGAAAAGTGGAGGGTATTGACTTCCTATGAAGGGCCATTATTGGTCACGTGTGTGACCAAAAAATATGAACAATTGTGGAATACATTTCTGCTAATTCTGAAAGCATTACAGGTATATTGTTTTGTACTGTATATATGACTTATATATGTTGAAGTTTATCAAGTGAAATTTTTATATGTTATGCTGACAATGTTTGCTTAGGGTCAGAGGTCAAATATGACTGGTCACGTGTGTGAGCATATTTTCATAACTCAGTTTTATCTTACAAACTGTGAATTTTAAAAAAAGACATGCATTATAGTTCTGTGGATAGGAAAATAGCAACGAATAAGATTCATCTCTTGAATTAACGTTTTAATGTATTACTTTATGTGATAATGTCTGGTCACGTGTGTGATATTTTGGTTCACTTTCCAAAGAATGGGCTTGAATCACTGCCCAGGCCAATACGTTTTGTAAAAACCAGACTGCACATTACTTGGAAAATAAGAGTTTAAATGGACTAGAGAACAAAGACATCTGGAGTACAAGTTAAAATTGTTACAAATGTTGAAATACAGGTCAATAATAATTATAAAATAAAGCTTGGCAACCACCAGACTTCTTACAGGGATTTAGAAGTTGTCTTAAACCTGTACTAACTTTGCTTTGACCATACTTTGCAAGCACCACGCACTAATCTGATCACCATTTATACAAACAATGCTGCTCCACAGGAAACAAAAAGAGGTCACAAAGAGAAAACCAGAACTTTGAAATTATACCTGGAATGATAAAGGATGGGTATTTTTTTAAACTGAAATAGAGTCCAACAGAAATCTTTAAAATTAGGAAAGATTCTGATAAGACACAAAGTGTGCGTTTCCATTAGTGAGGGTAAGCGAAACTAGAGGGCATCAAAAGAGGATAGCAATCCACAAATAGGGATTTAAAAATGTCCTGTGTACCCAAGAGGGGTAAAATTATGGAACCTGCTGCCATAAGAGTAGTTGCAGATGATAGTTTAGTTGCATTAGAAGTGAAGACAGATGAGCACAAGATAGAAGGCAGTGGAGAGTAGCCTGACAGTTAATGAGAAACCAAAAGCCGGAGCAAAGTACAAACGCAGACCTTTAATGGCCTGTTGTTACACTGTATATTCAAAGTTAAAACTTTTTTTAAAAAGCGGCCTTATTAATTTGCTGCCCCCCCCCCCCCGCTACACATTCCTAAGTATTCCGAAAGATTCATGAGGCAAGAAGTCTCATTTTGCAATTGTTTGAAACAAACTAAAAATGAAGGTTTGGTACAAACACCACAATAAACAATCTTCAATTCAAGGAAAATGTGGCATCCTATTTTGCCTCAATCATTACATTCAAAAGAGCAAAGGGTTTTGCTCACAGTTTACTCACATTTTTATTGTTTGTTCCTGTTTTGGAATCTTCCACACAGTGACATTTAGCATTATATTTTCATCTTCATTCAGAAATAGCTTTGTGCCATTTTTGCCTTTCTTCACATATTCAATCAATGCATTAACGGCCTTCCGTACCTGATGAGATGAAATGACATGGGTGCAAAAGTCAATACAAAATAACACATCCATTTTGGGATAGTAAGGCATTTCAATTACAAACTCTCTAAAACGTGAGAACACTTGGATGCTGTATTCAAGGCATCTGTGATGCACACCATTAAAATGAATGTGGAATTTTCATGTCATCTTAAATTAAACCATTATTTCAATTTAATTTAAGTTTAAAAGACTCTTGGACAGGTTCATGGCTGGAAAGGTTGTGTGAGAACATAGGCTAAGAGCAGGCACCTGGAGCTAGCTCGGTTAGGCAATGTGGTTGGCATGGATGAGTTGGGTCAAAGGCCCGATTCAGTGGTATACAGCTCAATGACTGTTGCCCTCAAGAATAACATATTTCATTTCAAGGGTTCCCAATACCACAATTTTATATATGCTATGTTTCTTCCTCTCTCTTTACCCTCAATTGGAATCAAGGATAGAAACCCTTACATCCCAGGTAGACACAAAATGCTGGAGTACCTCAGCGGGTCAGGCAGCATCTCTGGAGAAGGAACGGGTGAAGTTTCGGGTCGAGACCCTTCTTCAGACTGAAGGGTGTCGACCTGAAACATCACCCATCCCTTCTCTCCAGAGATGCTGCCTGACCCACTGAGTTACTCCAGCATTTTGTGTCTACCTTCGATTTAAACCAGCATCTGCAGTTCTTTTTCCTAACCCTTACATCCCCTCTGACCCAGAATTCTATAATACTCCTACCAAGCAAACTAAATGGAAATCAAAGCTTAGTATCTATGAAGTGCACTTTTCTTTATACTTTTCAGATCACACAAGCTTTCAGGCAATAACCACAAATTCCATACATCTGAACAAGCTCAAAATTGTAACTAGTACAACGACTAGGGTACAGGAGGGACGGAGAGAGGGGAGATACAAGGGTTACTTGAAGATAGAGAAATCAATATTCGGAAGCTGCCCATGCGAGATATGAGGTGCTGTTCCTTCAATTTGCGTTGGGCCTCATTGTGACAGTGGAGGAGGCCCAGGACAGAAAGATCAGAATGGGATGGGAGAAATTAGTGTTTGGCAACATAGACCCGGGCATCCCTCCCCCAACCTTAGTTGTTGTACTAGTTTCAATGTCATCCTGGTGAGTCTCATTGTCTGTATAACTCGTTTTCACCTAGCAAACAGCTAACAATGACCTGCTTCCTTTATCATCGTTAATTTTGGAAAATCTTCCATTCATTTGTCCTATATCTCTATATATCACCATCTATATCTCCTGTTTCCCTTTCCCCTGACTCTCGGGCTCAAATGGCCTCCTCCTGCACCCATTTTCTATGTTTCTATGGAGAAGGATCTCAACCCGAAACATCACCCATTCCTTCTCTCCAGAGATGCTACCTGTTACTCCATGCATTTTGTGACTACCGTTCCCATTTAATTTTTTTTTAAAGTTCACTTCATAGATACTAAGCTTTGATTTCCATTCCATTTCCATCGTATAATCCCGATATATTTACAGATTTGTGTTGGAAGTTATGAGAAATTGAAAAGTTGAAAATATAAAATGAAAATAGACATCAGTCTGAAGAAAGGTGTAAGAAAATAACTGCAGATGCTGGTACGAATCGAAGGTATTTATTTCACAAAATGCTGGAGCAACTCAGCGGCTCAGGCAGCATCTCAGCAAAGAAGGAATGGGTGACGTTTCGGGTCGAGACCCTTCTTCAGTCTGAGGAAGGGTCTCGACCCGAAACGTCACCCATTCCTTCTCTCCAGCGATGCTGCCTGACCCGCTGAGTTACTCCAGCATTTTGTGTCTACCTTTGAAAATAGACCTGATGGTTTGTTTCCACGGGACGTCCTGGCATCGACTTTTTTCTCGGAGATTAAAAGCCGAAATTCAAGAACATCAACTGCAGGGTCTGTCGGGGGTCGGGGGTCGGGCGTCGGGGGTCGGGCGCAGGGAGGGAGGCTGAGAGTGAACACGAGTAACCTGTGCTGTGAGCCGCGCCGCGCCGCTTCTCTCCCTCCACACCGTCTGCTCTGTGTCCTTGGGCTGCCAGCGCTGGTGCGTGTGTGGCTGATTGCAGGAGCAGTGGTCGTCTCCACCCGGGCGGCGGCACCGCGGCTCCGGCCCCCTCCCCGCTGGTGCCCGAGGCCCAGCCCTGATCCAGGCGCCCGCCCCACGCGGTCACGGCCCGGCCCGGCCCGGCCCCTCTCCCCCGCCCGGACCGTGGCCACGCCGGCCGCCTGCCGCCTGCTCCAGCCCGCGGCCTCGCCTCACCTCACCTCGCATCTCCCCTGAGCCCCGAGAGATGGAGAAACACCGCCCCCGCTGCACCGTACCTGCTCCAAGTCCACCACCGCCGCCATCATTGCCTCCACGTGTGGCGTCCCGACTGCGCGGCCGTCATCCCCCGCCGCCGCCGCCAGGAGGAGCCCGCGAGTCTCCTCCAGCACAAACTCAGTGAACCATCACTAACCAACTTTGTAGATTCTGGTTTACACTGAAGATGGAGCACCAGAGGAATCTGGCCAAGAATATAATAAGTTGGACAGTAAAAGCTTCTTTAGATATGTTAAGAGACAAGGAGTAGCAAAGTCAAATGTGGGTCCCTTGAAGGCAGACACGGGTGAAATTATAATGGGTAACAAGGAAATGGCAGAAGAGTTGAACAGGTACTTCGGATCTGTCTTCACTAAGGAAGACACAAACAATCTCCCAGATGTACTGGAGGACAGAGGATCTAGAGGGACAGAGGAACTGAAAGAAATTTGCATTAGGTGAGAAATAGTATTGGGTAGACTAATGGGACTGAAGGATGATAAATCCCCTGGGCCTGATGGTCTGCATCCCAGGTTACTCAGGGAGGTGGCTCTGGAAATAGTGGATGCATTGGTGATCATTTTCCAATGTTCACTAGATTCAGGATCAGTTCCTGTGGATTGGAGGATAGCTAATGTTATCCTACTTTTCAAGAAAGGAGCGAGAGAAAATGGGGAATTACAGACCAGTTAGCCTGACTTCGGTGCTGGGAAAGATGCTGGAGTCAATTATTAAAGAGGTAATAACGGTGCATTTGGATAGCAGTAAAACGATAAGTCCTAGTCAGCATGGATTTATGAAAGGGAAATCATGCTTGACTAATCTTCTGGAATGTTTTGAGGATGTGACTAGTAAAATGGATGAAGGGGAGCCAGTGGATGTAGTGTATCTAGACTTACAGAAAGCCTTTGATAAGGTCCCACACGGGAGATTGGTGAGAAAAATTAGAGCACATGGTATTGGGGGTAGGGTGTTGACATGGATAGAAAATTGTTTGGCAGACAGGAAGCAAAGAGTAGGAGTAAACGGGTCCTTTTCAGAATGGCAGGCAGTGGCGAGTGGAGTGCTGCAAGGCTCGGTGTTGGGGCCTCAACTGTTTGCCATATATATTAATGATTTGGAAGAGGGAATTAGAAGCAACACTAGCAAGTTTGTGGATGACACAAAGCTGGGTGGCAGTGTGAACTGTGAAGAGGATGTTAGGAGGTTGCAGGGTGACCTGGGCTGGTTGAGTGAGTGGGCTGATGCGTGGCCACATATAGATAAATATGAGGTTACCCACTTTGGCGGCAAAAACAAGGAGGCAGATTATTATCTCAATGGTGTTGGGTTAGGTAAGGGGAATGTGCAGCGAGACCTGGGTGTCCTTGTACACCAGTCACTGAAAGTTGGCGTGCAGGTACAGCAGGCAGTGAAGAAAGCTAACGGCATGTTGGCCTTCATAACGAGAGGATTTCGGTATAGGAGTAAAGAGGTTCTTCTGCAGTTGTATAGGGCCCGGGTAAGACCACATCTGGAGTATTGTGTACAGTTTTGGTCTATTTTGAGGAAGGACATCCTTGTAATTGAGGCAGTGCAGCATAGGTTCACGAGATTGATCCCTGGGATGGCGGGACTGTCATATGAGGAAAGATTGAAAAGACTAGTCTTGTATTCACTGGAGTTTAGAAGGATGAGAGGGGATCTTATAGAAACATATAAAATTATAAAAGGACTGGACAAGCTAGATGCAGGAAAAATGTTCCCAATGTTGGGCGAGTCCAGAACCAGGGGCCACAATCTTAGAATAAAGGTGAAGCCATTTAAAACTGAGGTGAGAAGGAACTTTTTCACCCAGAGAGTTGTGAATTTGTGAAATTATCTGCCACAGAGGGCAGTGGAAGCCAAATCACTGGATGGATTTAAGAGAGAGTTAGGTAGAGCTCTAGGGGCTAGTGGAATCAAGGGATATGGGGAGAAGGCAGGCATGGGTTATTGATGGTGGACAATCAGCCATGGTCTGGGCATTAACTGTATACTCTGTCCTTCCATTCAACCTCCCACAGTGCAAGACCTCACGCTTGTGTGGGCTAAACTCCATCTGCCATTTCTCCGCCCATTTCTGCAGCTGATTTACATCCCACTATATCTTCTGGCAGACTTCCTCACTGTCTGCAACTCCTCCAATTTTGGTGTCATCGGCAAACTTGCTCACCAATCCATCCACATTTACGTCTAAGTCATTTATATTTATCATAAATAGCAGAGATCCCGGCACAACTCTACTGGTCACAGACCTGCAGCCAGAATATCTTCCGTCCACCACAACCCTGTCTTCTATGAATAAGCCAGTTCTAAATCCATACATCTTAATCTTCTTGATCAGCCTACCAGGAGGTAGCTTATTAAAAGCATTGCCAAAATCCATGTATATACCATTCACCATCCTTTGAACATTCCTCAAAAAACACAATCAAAGTGAGACATGGCCTACCGCTTACAAAGACCTGCTGACTATCCCTAATTAGCCCATTCTCTTCCAAATGGGAATAAATCTGATCTCGAAGAATTCTCTCCAATAGTTTCAAGACCATTGACGTGAGGTTCACCGGCCTTTAGTTCCCTGGATTCTCTCTACTTCCTTTCTTAAACAAAGGAACAACATTGGCCACTCTCCAGTCCTCGCTTGCGACTGGAGAGGAAACAAAGATCCTCGTCAATGCCCCCACAATCTCCTCTCTTGCCTCCCACAATAATCTGGGATAGATCCCATCAGGTCCTGGGAACAGTATCCAACTTAATGTTCTTCAAGAGTCTCGGCACGACCTCCTCCTTGATCTGAAACTGTCTTAGCTGATTTGTATTCTCCACACTGATGTCGCTATCCTCCAAGTACTTCTCTTCGATGAATACAGATGCAAGTACTTTTTTCATACCTCACCTATATCCCCTGACTCCTCCCTTCTCCCTGGTCATCCTCTTATTTTTAACATCCGTGTAAAAAGCCTGGGGATTTTCCTTAATCTGCCTCGTCAACAGCATTTAACGGCCCCTTCTGGCCTTTCAAATTGCCTGCTTGAGTTTTTTCCTACTCACTTTATATTCCTCATAAGCCCTGTCTGATGCCACGTTCTTAAACCTGACATACGCTTCCTTTTTCTACCTGACCAAGCTTGCAACTTCCTTGGTTATCCACGGTTCCCTAACCTTGCTGTCCTTATCCCTCCTCCCTATTGAGTAGCAGCAATCAGCAGCCAGTAGCAGCAATCAGCAGCATAGCAGCAGCCAGCAACAGCAAGCAGCAGCAGTAGCACCAAGCTGTGTTGCTTGGGAAGTATTGTGTGGGGATAGTAAGGAGTAAGACCTGTGTGATCTCCCGGACAAGTTTCGATCGCCTAGCTTGGGGTCGGAGAGGAATTTCCCGGATTTTTTTTCCCCAAATTGGCCTGGGTTTTTTATCCGGTTTTTCGCCTCTCCCAGGGGATCACTCAGTTCTTTTGGGTGGGCGGTTGGAGCAGCGGCCGGGCGGTAGGTTTAGAAACCGAGCACAGGGCTTTGTTTGGGGAGTATGAGTGCCAGGGCAGTTTATTGTTCTGGGTGTCGGATGTGGGGAATCTGGGAGTCTGATAGTCTTCCAGACATCCACATCTGCGCCAGGTGCGACGAGATGGGGCTCCTAAGGGACCGTATTAGGAACCTGGAGCGGCAGATTGATGACCTCCGTCTGGTCAGGGAGAGTGAGGAGGTTATAGATAGGAGTTACAGAGAGGTGGTCACTCCAAGACCACGGGAGGTAGACAACTGGGTCACGGTTAGGGGGGGCAAGGAGCAGAGGCAGGGACTAGAGAGTACCCCGGTGGCTGTACCCCTTGGAAATAAGTACTCCTGTTTAAGTACTATTGGGGGGAACAGCCTACCTGGGGGCAGCGACGGTGCCCGGGCCTCTGGCAAGGAGTCCGGCCCTGTTGCTCAGAATGGTAGGGAAAGGAAGAGGTGAGCAATAGTGAGGGGGTCAGATAGGCGATTCTGTGGACGCAGTCGGGAGACCCGGATGGTGGTTTGCCTCCCTGGTGCCGGTGTCCGGGATGTGTCTGAGCGTGTCCAGGATATCCTGAAAGGGGAGGGAGAGGAGCCAGAGGTCGTGGTACATATAGGTACCAACAATATAGGTAGGATAAGGGAAGAGGTCCTGAAAGGAGAATTTAGGGGGCTAGGAAGAGAGTTTAAAAAAAAGGACTTCCAAAGCAATAATCTCAGGCTTACTGTGTGCCACGCGATAGTGAGAATAGGAATGGAGTGAGGTGGAGGATAAATACGTGGCTGAGGAACTGGTGCAGGGAGCACGGATTCAAGTTTCTGGATCATTGGGACCTCTTCTGGGGGAAGTATGACCTGTACAAAAAGGACGGGTTGCATCTGAACCTAAGAGGAACCAATATCCTGGCGGGGAGATTTGCTAAGGTAATTGCGGAGACTTTAAACTAGTATCGTTGGGGGGAGGGACTCAAACACAGATAGCTAATAGGCAGTGTGTGAGGCAGGAGGCAGAAAAGGGAAACACTCAGACCCAATATGTAGGAGAGAAAGAAGTGAAAAGAAATAAACTGAGAATAAGAAATGATGGGTCCCTTAAATGTGTATATTTTAATGCTAGGAGCATTGTAAGAAAGGTGGATGAGCTTAGAACCTGGATTGACATCTGGAAGAATGATGTTGTGGCGATCAGTGAAACATGGTTGCAGGAGGGTTGCGATTGGCAATTAAATATTCCAGGATTTCATTGTTTCAGATGTGATAGAATCAGAGGGGCAAGAGGTGGGGGTGTTGCATTGCTTGTCAGGGAGGATATCACAGCAGTGCTTTGGCAGGACAGACTAGAAGGCTCGATTAGGGAGGCTGTTTGGGTGGAACTCAGAAATGAGAAAGGTTTAGCAACACTTATAGGGGTGTATTATAGACCGCCAAATAGGGAACAAGAATTGGAAGAGCAAATATGTAAGGAGATAGCAGATATTAGTAGTAAGCACAGAGTAGTGATTGTGGGTGATTTCAATTTTCCGTATATAGACTGGGAATCACATTCTGTTAAAGGGCTGGATGGTTTGGAGTTTGTAAAATGTGTGCAGGATAGTTTTTTGCAGCAATACGTAGAGGTACCTACCAGAGAAGGGGCAATGTTGGACCTCCTGTTAGGAAATGAGATGGGTCAGGTGACGGAGGTATGTGTTGAGGAGCACTTTGGGTCTAGTGATCACAATGCCATTAGTTTCAATATAATTATGGAGAAGGTCAAATCTGGACCAAGGGTTGAGATTTTGGATTAGAGAAAGGCTCATTTTGAGGAGATGAGAAAGGATTTAAAAGGAGTGAAATAGAACTTTTTGTTTTATGAAAAGGATATAATAGAGAAATGGAGGATATTTAAAGGTGAAATTTTGAGAGTACAAAGTCTTTATGTCCCTGTTCGGTGGAAAGGAAAGAATAATAATTTGAAAGAGCCGTGGTTTTCCAGGGAAATTGGACACTTGGTTCGGAAAAAGAGGGAGATATACAATAAATATAAGCGGCAGGGAGTAAATGAGGTTCTTGAGGAATATAAAGAATGTAAAAGGAATCTTAAGAAGGAAATTAGAAAAGCGAAAAAAAGATATGAGGCTGCTTTGGCAAGTAATGTAAAAGTAAACCCCAAGGGGTTCTACAGATATGTCAATAGCAAAAGGATAGCGAGGGATAAAATTGGTCCATTAGAGAGTCAGAGTGGACAGCTATGTGCTGAGCCGGAAGAAATGGGGGAGATATTAAACAATTTCTTTTCTTCGGTATTCACCGAGGAGAAGGATATTGAATTATGTGAGGTAAGCGAAACAAGTAGAGTGGTGATGGAAATTATGAGGATTAAAGAAGAGGAGGTACGGACACTTTTGAAAAATATAAAAGTGGATAAGTCTCCAGGTCCTGATAGGATATTCCCTAGGACATTGAGGGAAGTTAGTGCAGAAATAGCAGGGGCTATGACGGAAATATTTCAAACGTCATTAGAAACGGGGATGGTGCCGGAAGATTGGCGCATTGCGCATGTTGTGCCTTTGTTTAAAAAAGGTTCTAAAAGTAAACCTAGCAATTATAGACCTGTTAGTTTGACGTCTGTGGTGGGAAAATTAATGGAAAAGATACTTAGGGACAATATATATAATTATTTGGATAAACAAGGCCTGATTAGAAACAGTCAACATGGATTTGTGCCTTGAAGGTCATGTTTGACTAATCTTCTTGAATTTTTTGAGGAGGTTACCAGGGAAATTGATAGGGGCAAGGCTGTGGATGTTGTCTATATGGACTTCAGTAAGGCATTTGACAAGGTTCCACATGGAAGGTTGATTAAGAAGGTTAAATCGTTGGGTATTAATAGTGAGGTTGCAAGATGGATTCAACAATGGCTGAATGGGAGATTCCAGAGGGTAATGGTTGACAATTGTATGTCAGGTTGGAGGCCAGTGTCTAGTGGAGTACCCCAAGGATCTGTGTTGGGTCCACTGTTGTTTGTCATTTACATTAATGATCTGGATGATGGTGTGGCAAATTGGATTAGTAAATATGCAGATGATACTAAGATAGGTGGTGTAGTTAATAATGAAGTAGAGTTTCAAAGTCTACAGAGAGACTTGTGCCTTTTGGAAGGGTGGGCTGAAAGATGGCAGATGGAGTTTAATGCTGATAAGTGTGAGGTGCTGCATTTTGGTAGGACAAATCAAAATAGGACGTACAGGGTAAATGGTAGGGAATTGAGGAATGCAGTGGAACAGAGGGATCTGGGAATAACTGTGCATTGTTCCCTGAAGGTGGAATCTCATGTGGATAGGGTGGTGAAGAAGGCGTTTGGTATGCTTGCCTTTATAAATCAGAGCATCGAGTATAGAAGTTGGGATGTAATGTTAAAATTGTACAGGGCATTGGTGAGGCCGAATCTGGAGTATGGTGTGCAGTTCTGGTCGCCAAATTATAGGAAGGATGTCGACAAAATGGAGAGGGTACAGAGGAGATTTACTAGAATGTTGCCTGGGTTTCAGCACTTAAGCTACAGAGAGAGGTTGAACAGGTTGGGTCTTTATTCTTTGGAGCGTAGAAGGTTGAGGGGGACTTGATAGAGGTTTTTAAAATTTTGAGAGGGACGGACAGAGTTGACGTGGGTAGGCTTTTCCCTTTGAGAGTGGGGAAGATTCCAACAAGGGGACATAGCTTCAGAATTGAGGGACAAAAGTTTAGTGGTAACATGAGGGGTAACTTATTTACTCAGAGGGTGGTGGCTGTATGGAATGGGCTTCCGGTGGAAGTGGTGGAGGCAGGCTCAATTTTATTATTTAAGAGTAAATTGGATAGGTATATGGATAAGAGGGGATTAGAGGGTTATGGTCTGAGTGCAGGTAGATGAGTCTAGGTCAGGGAGAGTGGTCGGCGTGGACTGGTAGGGCCGAACGGGCCTGTTTCCGTGCTGTAGTTGTTATATGGTTATTGGAACATGCTGAGCCTGCACGTTGATCAGCTGGCCTTTAAATGACTCCCACATGTCCTCTGTAGTCTTACCCAATAACAACTGCTCCCAATCTACTCTCCTTAGCTCCTGCCTAATGACATTGCAAAATGCCGAGTCCCTATAACGTACTCAGCCGAATTGGTCTATGGCGTCCTGCTTACTGTTCCCGGGGAATTTATTCCTGCCGCTGGTGCTTCCCGGGAGCAGCCGTCATCTGTGTTGGTCCGTTAGCGGCAAAGATACTAGAGGAGCAAGATGAACCACTCTGTCGAAATCACCCATACTGAAGTCTAGTGCCCAAAGGAGCGTAATGTCCGCTATTTTAGTTAGCAAAACCCACCGCTCGCTTTGCCTCTCGTAGTGTAATCAGTGTTTGGGGGAACAGTATAAGTGATGATACCATAAAAAAGCAGAATATATCTCATCTATCAATTCACAAATTTTTGATATTTTTCTTTTAAATTGTTTCTGCAAGTTTCTGCCTACTAAAATGGCGCCATGACACACCACGGTTTTTAGGGTCGAGTGGCCTATCTTGCTGTCCTCTATTATCTTTGGTTTGTGGGAGGTCGGCGCCCTTTCTCCTGTCCCGACGTCTCGCCAAGGGGTGGCTCCTGCCCACGTGCCACCAACTCTCATGGACTGTTCGTATGTTTTTCTGTGCCGCGACGCCCACTGGTCGCCTTTGCAGAGCCCGTATGAGTCCCTTTCGGGTGCTGCAGCATGGGCCTACGACTTCAGTTTTGGACATGGGTGGTCGGCAGGAGACTGTGTCTGTGGCTCGTTTGAGGCCGGCCCATCTGGACCTTAGCGAGCCAGTGCGGGTGGCCCAGCCTCGTAGTCGGGGGCGTCCGCCGTCCCGGTTGGTCCCGAATCCGTCCGTACCGGGCGTGTCCCCTGTGCGTGGGGACGTATGCATGAGGTTCGGTCGCCTCGTTCATCTTCCCGTTTGGTTCCGTGCCTCTGGTTCTGGGGGGGGGATCCTGTGGCGGTCCCTGGTGGTGAGCCACTCGTGGTGCGAACCCTCGGCTCGGGGGTGGGGTCACGGAACGTGGAATGGGAAGGAGAGGCAGTTCGTAGTGGAGTGCCAGGAGGAGTTGAACTGGTTGGGTTTGGGGAGCTGTTGGTGCTTGAGGAATAAAGAAAACTTCGCTTGACACGTGTCCCACTTCATTGTCTTTGCTTGGCACTTGGGTCTCGCTTCACCGTTCTCATTTTGGAGTTTAACCCATAATGCCTCAGTAGACGTGCCCTCCAGTTTGTCCTCTTTGATTAGCAAAGCAACTCCTCCACCGCTTTTACCCCCATCCCTCCACCCCTCTCTCTCGTCTGATTATGGTGTGAGATCTTGACAATGCTGACTGCCTTTCTCAGGCAATACCTCCCATAGATCCTTGGTGGGGAAGTCAGTACCTGCGATAGAGTAGCTTGTATCCACCACGTTTTGTGATCTCTTGTCTTTATGATTATATTAATGTGCTGGGATCAGGACAGATCTTAAGAAATATATACACCCGGGAACTTGAAGTCGTTGACTCTCCACCGCCAACCCATTGCTGAGGACAGGTTTGTATATCCTCAGCTTTTACCTTCTGAAGCCAACAATCAGATTCTTGGTCTTGGTGAGGTTAAGAGGTTGTTGTTCAGGCACCATTCAATCAGATTTTCAATCTCCCTGACTCATCATTACATATTATTCCTACAACAACAGTGGTGTCAGCAAATTTTCAAGATTGTGTTGGAACTGTATCTGTCTGTACAATCATAGGTATAGAATGAGTAGAGCAGGGGGCTGAACACACAACCTTGAGGTTCTTCTCTGCTGATGGTTATCAAGAAGGAAGATAGACACAATTTGCCCATTAGATAGAAGGAAATGTTGTTGTCAATTCATACTGATTGTAGCACACCAATGAGGAAGTAAAGGATTAAGTTGTATAGGGATGTGCAGAGACGCAGTTCCCCGAGTTTGATGACAAATTTGGAACGGATGATAGTGTTGATCGCGGAGCTGTAGTCTATGAACAATCGCCTGATGTACGAGTTATTGTCTAAGTGGTCTAGTAAAGCATGGAGAGCCAGCAAGTTCATCTATTGTGGCAGAGACTAATTGTAACAACAGTCTGAAGAAGGGTCTTGACCCGAAACGTCACCCATTCCTTCTCTCCTGAGATGCTGCCCGACCTGCTGAGTTACTCCAGCACTTTGTGAATAAATACCTTCGATTTGTGCCAGCATCTGCAGTCATTTTCTTATACTAATTGTAACGGGTCCAGGTCTTTGGTAAAGTAGATGTACAATAACCAACGGCTCAAAGCACTTCATCACTGCGGACAGTAATGCCGCCGGTTGGTAGTCATTGAGGCGTGGCACCCAACTCTTCCTGGGCACTGGTATTATTCATACACTTTTAAAGTTGGTGGAAACCTCAGATCTTTGTAAAGAGAGGTTGAAGATGTCGACAAAATCTCCAGCTAGTGGTTCTGTGCAGGTTTTAAAAACGTAGCAAATTACACTGTGAATATCTGCCTTCACTGAAAGGATATCGAAAATAGTACATGTTGCTCTGGATCTTATCATGAACCACTGTTGTCACGGAATAATCGGTTGGCGGAGCATCTTTGCTAATATCTCGGCCAAATAGCTTATCCTCATGAATGTTTCAGTGAACAAGTCAAGAATGAGAGAACCTTAGAACATGGATAAACACACGCACTATCTGCACAGCGAGGTCTGAGGTTCCCACTGGCTTTAAAAGGGCATGAATAATACTGATGCCCAAGCAGAATAAAGTGACATACTTCAATGAGTACCGACTGGTGGCACTAACATCTGTATTGATGAAGTATTTTGAGTGGTTAGTTATGCTGCACATCATCTTCTACCTTAGTGAGGACTGGGACTCACTGCAATTTGCTTATCGTCACTATAGATCAGTGTTTCTCAACCAGGGTTCCGAGGAACGCTAGGGTTCTGCGAGAAGTCGCTAGGGGTTCCGAGAGAAATGAGTGTTTGTTGCATTTGGACAGGCCAACTCCAGTACTTTGTATCTATCTTCGAAACTAGGAGGTTAGCTAGTGATGGAATTGGAACCAATTTTAATGACAGCATCTTCAGTGACAGCATTCCCTCAGGTGCCACGCGGCGGAGGCCTTCCCGAGGTACCGCAGCCGCTGCGCGGTGCCCGCCCGGAAGGAACCCGCCCAAAGGCTCGGCGATCAACGGGACCAGGAAGGGACCTGAAGCTGGAGACTTCAGGCGCCAGCAGTGGGCCGGTAGGAGAGTAAATCAGGGTAATGCCTCCAGCACCTTCAAGGTAGGTTGCAGGAAGCACCCCCGGAACATAAAAATGGCCGGGAGAGGGGATGAGAGGAGAGGAGAGGGACGTCGGTTCGCGGGAACTTCTCCCGTACATCGAGCACGCCAACCGGACTTTGAATAATGGTGCCAAAGATGGCGGTGCCCGTCTGTGCAATACATTAAAAAATTTGCCCATCATTTAAGAATGTAATATGAATTAAAAAAAATTAAGTATGTTTATTTTTGTTAGTTTATGAAAACTTTGTGTTTATGTATGCTTTTGTTAGTTTATGAAAAGTTTATGTTCAAGCAGTTTGATTTCAGTTTTTTTTTGCATTGTCAATAAACTTGAGAAAAACGTGTTATTTTGTGCTTAAACTAGTTATCAGAAAAATATATTATGTTTGCCTTATGAACTTGAAGTTTATGAACAAGAAAGAAAGAGATTAATAAAGATATATAATAATTTTTATTTAGGGGTTTACTGAGACATGAAAATTATTCCAAGGGTTCCGCAAGGGTAAAAAGTTTGAGAAACGCTGCTATAGATCAACCGGGAATAGGCTACCATTTCTTGGCCTGGTTCAGCAATTTGACCACCCGGCAGCAAAGGAAGTCACAGAGTGGTAGACACTGGCCAGTCCATCACCAGTACTGACTGCTTCACCATCAAAAGGAATTAGAAAAGGCGCTGGCTGTCGCAAAAAAAGCAGCAAATATCAAAGACCACTTTGGCAATGCTCTCATTTTGTTCCTACCATTTGGAAGAATGCACAAGATTGGCGTCTTCCCAATAACCATCAGGTTCTTCCAAACTAATCTCAGCAACTATCAACTTTCATGGACTGTCTCTTTTTAGTCATAGAGTTATGCAGAGTGGAAACAATTGCCCACACCGTCCACCAATATGTCCCATCTACATTAGTCCCACTTGCCTGTGTTTTGCCCATATCCATCTACCTGTTGTCCTATCTATGTACCTGTTTAATTGTTTCTTAAACATTGCAATAATCCCTGCCTCAACTACCTATTCTTGCAGCTAGTTCCATACCACTCTTTGTGAGAAAAAGTTACCCCTCAGATTCCTATTAAATCTTTTCCCCTTCACCTTAAACCTATGTCCTCTGGTTATCGATTTCTCTATTCTGGGCAAGAGACTGCGTCTGTCTACAGGATCTATTCTCCCGATTCCTCATAACAGACCTCCCAACATTTGATTTTACAAATTCAAAATTTTGATGTCCAAAATTCAGAATTTTACATCAAATATGGCGCGTAATGCAACTTTTCAGCAAAAAAAAGTATGCACGCCAAATGCGCTAGAGTTTCATTAAAAAAACTGCAGATATCTAATTTAATTGAAGACATACTTGCTCCAGTAGTCTTCAACAGCAAATCATAACGGTCCATGTCCCCCCCACCCCTCCGACTCGCCCCCCTTTCCCCAAAATCTACTCCCCCTCCCTTCCTCCAACCCCCCTCCCCCCATTCCCTCCTCCCACTCTACTGCCCCATCCCCCCATCCCCTCTCAACATCAACGGGCCTCACGCTCTGCAGTGAGGCTAGGCCAGCGGCGAGGCCGGGCTAGCGGCAAGAGGTGAGGTGAGGCCGGACCAGCAGCCAGTGGCGAGGCTGGGCCAGCGAAGCGAGACCAGCGGCGAGGCGAGGCTAGTCTAGCAGCAAGGCTGGGCCATTTGGCGAGGCGAGGCGAGCAGTGAGGCATGTGTTTTGCGGAAAAATGTGAGGCAAAATCAGAATGGCGGAAATTAAATAAGAAAGCGGAAACTTACCGCCAAATTCGGAAGGGTTGGGAGTTCTGTCATACCATCACCCCTTATACTCCTGCGCTCCAAGGAATAAAGCCCCAGCCTGTTCAACCTTTCCGTATAATTCCGACCCTCGAGTCCTGGCAATATTCTCATAAATCTTCTCTGTACCCTTTCCAACATCTCTCCTATAACATGGTGCTCAGGATTGAATACAATACTCTAAATGTGGCCTCATATCTCATATAGCTGCACATGACCTCCTACGTACAAAAACATGCTGACTCTTCCTAATCAGCCCTTGTCCATTTAAATGCATGTACAGAATAGTCCAGTAGTTTTCCAACTACATACGTTAAGCTCACTGGCCTGTAGTTCCCAGCCTTTCTTGAATAGAGGTACAACATTTGCCAGAGTCATCCAGCACCCTTCCTGTATTTTCTTCAAATTCAAATTTCTGCCAGGGTTTCCGCAATTTCCTCTCTGGTTTCCCAGTGTCCTTGGATACATCTGATCAGGCCCGGGAGATTTGTCATACATGTCAGGACCTTCAGCACCTCTTCGACTGTAATGCTGACTGCTCTCAACACTTCCATTGACTGCCTCAAGTTCCTCAGTCCTCTTACTCCACAGTAAAAACAGGAAAAACTCATTGAAGACCTTGCCAATCTCATGTGGCTCCATACAGAGTTGACAGCTTTGATTCCTGTGGGGTCCCATTCTCTCTCATTACCCTTTTTCCCTTTATGTACTTCTAAGATCTCTTGAGATTATCCTTAATGCCAAATGCCAGAGCTATCTCCTGTCTCCTTTTTGCCTTTCTGATTTCCTTTTTAGTTTGCTCTGTAATTCCTGAAACTTGATCCCAATTGCCTATACCTGTCCCATGTCGCCTCCTTACTCTTGACCAAAACCTCAATTTCCCTCGTCATCCAAACTTCCTTTTGTCCCTTACATTTGTCCTTTACATTCCTTACCCCTCACTCCAACAGGGTCATGCATGTTCTGAGCTCTTTGGTTGCACAACAGACTTTGGATTTTTTTTGATTTAAAAAAATTATATTTATGTGCATTGTATTTGCAGGGCCTATAAGCTGCCGCAAGAAAGAATTTAATTGTTATATTGGTGATACATATGACAGTTACTCATGACACCAAAAAGTTATTATGATTTGGATGGTATGGGTTGGATTCTGGAGGATTACTGCTGTAGTTGAAAAAGGATTCAGATTTAGTTCTGCAAAATAGCTCCACTCCTGACCCTGCTTACAGTACATCATCAAAAATCATCAGGGTGATGCTTTGCTTCCTACAGGGACGTCGAGTGGTTTGGAACCTAGAGGTAGCCAAGTTCATTTGGTTCTACCTCAGTTATCCACTCTCATTGGAGGGCTGGGAATATCTCCCTGGATCTGCACCAGTGCAAGCTTAGCAGCAGTGGAGCCGGTCTGCGTGACCAAAGAATAGCTGGAGCACGGTGGAAATAGGGTTGGGTCCATGGTAGATTGCAGCAGAGAACAAGAGACATACAGCCACGGAAGGAATGGTGTGATGTGTGTTGTCAGAGTACACTGGAAATGTAACCAAGTATGGATCCTAGTCATTCTGGAAATGGGCCTGAAGTGTGGCTAGAGCAGTTGCAGATGTGTGATTGGAGGGTAATAAGATCCAAGACAAGGACACATAGGAATGGTTGTTGTGTTTAGCTGGAAATCAGGTCATTAGGTCAAATTGTGTAGGTATGCATTCAGGCAAGTGGCTAGAATACAGTGGAAACAGGACAATATGTATGGGGTCAAGCTATACAATACTGTGATCAAAGCTGCCTGCATTTTTTTAAAAAACTGCACAGTAAAATATTGAATTTGATTAAATTTTCATGTACTGTTTCAGAAAATTTATTAACCAAATTATCCACAAGCGACATCATGAATGTGTCTACATATTTAAGAGGCAATTAGATGTATTTAGCTAGTTTGAATGTAGACATGTCAATTTTTACGATTGCAAACATGAATATTGTCTTAAAGATTGTTTAATAGAGGATGAAAACACCACAAATGTTGAAATTTAGAATTTAATATAAACCAGAATTTAATATCCGAAAAAGAAAAAATACATGTTGGTGCTTTAAATGAAAGTTTCGCTGGTTACAAACGTTCCTGAGGGCAGTGCCGTAATTCTCTTCAACTCAGCAAGTTACAATGGACTGAGTGGTAGTCATGCAGATTCCATTTTGAGCTTGACAAAAAAGCATTTTGAGGGGAAAAAAGCAGGGAAGAATCAGAGGTATTTTGAAAGCTGGAAAATTCAATGGCAAAATGGCCAGTGTGTGTTATAACATTCTGTGAATACAAGGAAACACAATTGAATGGCTGAATATAGTGCCAAATTAATTTTGTCTGGAACAGTCTCAATTTCTCACTGAAATTTTAGACTTCAGAGAATGTTCTACTTTTCACTCTGGACATTTCATCTTTATCCTCTGAGCATTAAACACAAACCAAATTCCAAATCAGACACAGATGTCAACACACAACAGATCGTGTTTAACTTGTCACTCAGCAGAAACTGGTTGTGTACGTTTGGAATTAAGTTTGAAATTGAAAATCACCCCATAAGCTTTAATTACATTAAAGCAACCTCAAAATAATAAGACGGCAAAATATTTTGCAGTGGATCTTATAATTGGAACAATCAATCCATCCCATATGATCATAAAACAACAAATTAGAGCAATCCACAATTATAATAATTAATAATTTGGGTTATCCACAATTTGTATCACTGGCTTAATATCCAAATTCCTGGATCAATTCAGCATGTGCAACATGACATAAGTGCATGGGTTTAAAACCTCAACTATCAGTAAATATACCAACACACTGTGTAGGTTGCTTTGCTGAATCATTCCTTCATACACAATTGGCTGGTCAATTAAATTCTCATATTTTAGGAATATTGATATGTGCGAGGAAAATATGCATTTACCAACAATCTTGATCCCTGAAGGAACAGTCAGCCAACTCACACTCATCTCCAAACTCCTGGACCTAGGACTCAACAACCCCTCAGCAACTGGATCCCTGACATGGGAAATCGTAATCTACACTCAGTAAGGATAAGTGATAAAACAACCTCCACAGTAATTCTCAATCCCAGTGTCATGCCTTCTCAGCCCCTTACTATACTCCTATGCTTTCAGGTGACAACTGTACTGAGGCAGATCTCAGTGACAACCTGGAGGATAGGAAAAAGATTGAACGCCAAGTGGCATGACGTCAAGAAAACCCTCTTAATTTCAACAAAAAGGTGTAAGAAAATAACTGCAGATGCTGGTACAAATCGAAGGTATTTATTTCACAAAATGCTGGAGTAACTCAGCAGATCAGCCAGCATTTCAGGAGAGAAGGAATGGGTGACGTTTCGGGTCGAGAGAAGGGTCTCGACCCGAAATGTCACCCATTCCTTCTTTCCTGAGATGCTGCCTGACCTGCTGAGTTACTCCAGCATTTTGTGAGCAAAACAAAGGTGTATGTTGTCAACTTCTGGAAGTGGGGGAGTAATACACCCCAGTCTACGTCAATGGCAAAATAGTTGAGAAATTCAAGTTCTTAGCTGTAAATATCAGCAAGTTTGCCCAGTCCAACCACATTGATGATGTGGCCATGAAAGCATATTAAGATCTATTTTCCTCAGGACAAAGGAAATTTAGCATTTCCCCAATGACTCTTACAGAATTTCGCAGATGCACCATAGAATGCATCTTATTGGGATGGAACACAATTTGGTTGGATAACTGCTCTAAGACTTCCAGCAATTGCAGAAACTTACAGATGCAATTTAGTCTGTTCAGCACACCAGCCTCGCTCGTCTCCCAACTGACTCCATCTAAACTTCACACAGCCTCAGATAAGCAGGTAGCATAATCAAATACTGCTTACATCCTGGTCATAGATACATAGACAATAGGTGCAGGAGTCGGCCATTCGGCTCTTCAAGCCAGCACTGCCATTCAACGTGATCATGGCTGATCATCCACAATCGGTACCCCGTTCCTGCCTTCTCCCCATACCCCTTGATTCCGCTACTCCTAAGAGCTCAATCTAACTCTCTTTTGAATGCCTTTGTCATTCCCACTTCTTCCCTTTCCCGTTAGGCAGAAGATGCAAAATGCTTGAATGCACATACTACTGGATCAAGAACTACTATTGAACTGTCCCTTCTTAAGACAAGGGAGGTCTGATCTCCCAATCTATCTTGTTGCAGCCTTTACACTTGTTTTTTATCTGCACTTTCTGTAGCTGTAACACTATTCTGTACTCTATTCTTCTCTTTGTATCACCTGTTGACCTATGGTTTGATTGTACTCATGTATGGCATTTGACCAGCTAGCATGCAAAACTGTTTTTCATTGTATCTTAGTAGGTGACAATAATAAACCATTATCATGAGCTGGTCATAACTCAATAACAATGAAAGCACAAGGAATCACAGATGCTCATTTTAAAAAGTGCTAAAGTAACTTAGCTGGTCTCAGCTGCATCCATCAACAATAAAAGTTTGTTGTAAAAGTCAGTACATCTGTGCTCTTGATTCCAACATAACTTCTTCACTTAAGGAGCTTCTCTAAAAAAACGGAAGTGGTGGTCCCACATTGCGCAATGATTCATTAGTTAAAAATAATCAATTTCCTATTCCAATCAAATTAAAGGTCTTCCAATGAGGCTTGGAAACGATTGGTGTTTATTTATAATTGAATTATGGAGCTGAATTTTGTTTGTACCAACATCGCGTGCCCTCCATAATGTTTGGGAGAAAGACCCATAATTTATTTGTTTGCCTCTGTACTCCACAATTTGAGATTTTGTAATAGAAAAAAAAATCACATGGTTAAAGCGCACATTGTCAGATTTTAATAAAGGCCATTTTTATACATTTTGGTTTCACCATGTAGAAATTACAACAGTGTTTATACATGGTCCCCCCCATTTCAGGGCAACATAATTTTTTTGGACACAAGAATGTCATGTAAATGAAAGTGGTCATGTTTAGTATTTTGCTTGCAATGATTGATTTAAGTCTGTGATTCATCGACATCACCCGTTGCAGGGCGTCTTCTCTGGTGATGCTCTGCCAGGCCTGTATTGCAGCCATCTTTAGCTTATGCTTGTTTTGGGGGATAGTCCCCTTCAGTTTTCTCTTCAGCATATAAAAGGCATGTTCAATTGGGTTCAGCTCGGGTGAATGACTTGGCCGCTTAAGAATTTACCATTTTTAGCTTTGAAAAATTCCTTTGTTGCTTTAGCAGTATGTTTGGGATCATTGCCTTGCTGTAGAATGAACTGCCAGCCAATGCGTTTGAGGCATTTGTTCGAACTTGAGCAGATAGGATGTGTCTATACACTTCAGAATTCATTATGCTACTACCATCAGCAGTTGTATCATCAATGAAGATAAGTGAACCCATACCTTCAGCAGCCATACATGCACACCCCCACCACCGTGTTTCACAGATGAGGTGGTATGCTTTGGATTTTGGGCAGTTCCTTCTCTCCTCCATACTTTGCTCTTGCCATCACTCTGATTTAAGTTAATCTTTGTCTCATCTGTCCACAAGACCTTTTTCCAGAACTGTGGTTGCTCTTTTAAGTACTTCTTGGCAAACTGTAACCTGGCCATCCTATTTTTGCAGCTAACCAGTGGTTTGCAACTTGCTGTGTAGCCTCCATATTTCTGTTCATGAAGTCTTCTGTGGACAGTGGTCTTTGACAAATCCACATCTGACTCCTGATGAATGTTTCTGATCTGTCGGACAAGTGTTTGGGGATTTTTCTTTATTTTATAGAGAGAATCTTTGTCATCAGCTGTGGAGGTCTTCCTTGGCCTGCCAGTCCCTTTGCAATTAGTAAGCTCACCAGTGCTCTCTTTCTTCTTAATGATGTTCCGAATAGTTGATTTTGGTAAGCAGAAGGTTTGGCTGATGTCTCTAACAGTTTTATTCTCGTTTCTCAGTCTCATAATGGCTTCTTTGACTTTCATTGGCACAACTATGGTCCTCATGTTGATCAACAGTTTCCAAAGGTGATGGAAAGACTAGATGCTGAGAGCTCTCATATACCTGCATTAAGGAGGCAATTAAACACACCTGAGCAATGACAAGCACCTGTGAAGCCATGTATCCCAAACATTATGGTGCACTGAAATGGGGGGACTATGTATAAACACTGCTGTAATTTCTACACGGTGAAACAAAAATGTATAAAAATACCCTTTAATAAAATCTGACAATGTGCACTTTAACCATATGTGATTTTTTTTTCTATTACAAATCTCAAATTGTGGAGTGCAGAGGTAAATAAATAAATAAATGGGTCTTTGCCCCAAACATTATGGAGGGCACTGTAGCTAACCAGGAAAATAGCAATATATAAAACAAAATGGAATGCACCTCTGACAGGTATTGAAACGGAAATTTTGCCCATCTTATTTGCAGCTCCAAAACACTTGGTTTTGTAGGTCCTTTTGTCAATGTATTGGTCTGATCTACTGCAAATAATCCTTTCAGACTCCTGCATGCACAAAATTGAGATGGTTTGTAAGCTCTGTGATATGACTTCACCCAGCAGTAACACATGTCCAAATAATTTGTCTATATTGCATTATTCAAATTATCCACCCTTTGTAAATTGTAGAAACTTGGAACACTTGCTTTTTTGATGACTTTGATCTGGAATCGATATTGAGAAACCCTGAATTTCTGTTGAAACATGTCATCTGAAGAAGGGTCTCGACCTGAAACATCTCTCCAGAGATGCTGCCTGACCCGCAGTTACTCCAGCATTTTGAGTCTGTCCAATTAAAAAAATGCTTAGTCTTTCGGTTCATTTAACAGAAATCCAAAATAAGAAACCAATTGATAATTATTTTAAATTTTTTTGTGTGATAATAATGGATGCATCCCTCAATTTGTCAAATACAATGGATGAAATTTAGCAGGTATCATGGAGAATAGGAAATTTGAGTCAAATTTGATCTGTTCAATGCAGTTTGAATCTAAATGATTTATTTATTTATTTATAAAGCTGAGCTCTACAGGCCATTCCCCAATGTGAATTACTCCTAGCCACGCAATTTATTTCCCATTCCCACTATTAAATATGACCAAAGAGTATTCTTTGCGAAATTTGTTGATGCACTCACCACAAAGAATGGATTAGAAAATCTTCAGATGTCACTATCCAGCTGGAATCCAACTACACCTAATCAAGACCAAGATTAGCCATTTTGCATAGACCCACAGGTATGTGGTATTTTCCTAGTTTGCAACATGTAGCTCTTTGCTACACAAGCCTGTTGACATTTGGGGAAAACAAACCATTTCAAAGACAAACAACTCATCCTGCGATTATGAATAAATGATCTCATATAAACACCTTCATTAAAACTTTATTGCAATTTAACACTATCCGATGTACAATTTCACAACATATACGATTTCATCTTGGGAATCAAGGTCAATTTAGCAAATTTAGGCGGGATTAATGTGCATCTATCCATGAAGAACCAGCATTTCAACACAAACGAAAGACTGTGTACAGTAATGTGCACTTAAATAACCCATTTGCCACAAGACTATTGCCCTAAGAATTCACCAAGTTAATGTTCCATTGCACACAATTTATTTTTAATGAAATTTTGTTTGTATTACTTGTTTTATGATCACTTTTACCTTTCCATTGATTGGTTAATGAAATGATTCATACAACACATTGCATTTTAAGCACACTGAAAGTACAGCATGGACAAAAAGGGTCACTTTCAGCAATTTATACTTCAGTTTAACAGAAATTCAGCAAGTTGATACAACTTTGTTTCTAGCTTTCAACATATTGAATACCATGCATTTTAGTGAACAATATCTTGAATGTCACCTAGGTAACACAGAAAATCACCTGGTTACCCGTGTAGTCCAGTTGCCATGACATCATAGACACGATAAGAAAGGAGAGCCGATTATGTACAAATATATAAAAGATAAGTGGGATTCTGTCAGTCACCTGCGTTGAATGCAGCTGAGAGTTGTACTGCGCTTCTGAGAAATTGATTAATTTCAGAAGCAGAATAAAATGTGCATCCACATTCTTTCACACATATTTAGATTGGGTGACTGCTGCTGAATTTCTGAGCAGAAATGGGTCATTTAATTTAGACACATGTGATTTTGTCAGTCTTCCAAAGACCGAGCTAAATTTACACCTATTACTGTAGTTATCTTCAACAACGGATTGACCAATCTAGATTTCAATACCCAATATGGATAGAAAACGGCACTTCAAATCAGAATTGCTTAACAGATTAAGGCAGGTTATAAAAGGGGTCTGGTCCTTACTGCCCTGGTATTAAATATTTAACAGTCTATGCTGGAGATCTGCAGGGCTTTCTAAAACTGGTAAAGTAGCAACCTTTTTGAAAACCTTTCAGCATATCAATATATTTATAGGAAAGGTGGCAAAGCCTTTTCAATGAAAGCTTCATATCAACCCTCCACTCAATGCATTTTATACAATGGGAAAAAAAACTAGTATCTCTACAGTTAGAAGCAATATTCCAAGGGAAATGAAATCAAATTTTATTTTGCAAGATTAAGAATGCATACAGTAAATTTGTTTACTATACAATACTGTGGTCATATTAACAGCTGTGCTGTCTTACACCAACTTGTGTATTGCCAATGATATTTCATTACAAAACAGACAACTTCAAGTGGGATCAGCAAGATAAAGCCAACATTTCTCCAATTAAGAGCAAGGGCATTTCATATGACACCAATTTAACATTTTCCTTACACACTTCCCAAATTAAATAATTGTGTAAACACTGCAATTGAAACCCTTGAGAAATATTACTATCAATATATCTAAGTGCCTCTCCCCCCCGACCTCCGAGAGCAGCAAATTCCCACTGTTGACAAAAGTGGGATTTTCATTTCCATGCATTAGTGAAAGAAAACCTGTCATTATTAAACATTTGACTCATTAAAATTGATTAAATAAACCGATTAGTTTTTTGGGAAATTGTATACAATTTCAGTGGCAGGATGGAGCTCACTTGAGCAGTGGCCTGTTGTCAATGGAGTTTGCTATGTTTTAGAGTTCAGGCGTATGTTTGTTCCAAGCCTGAATGTAATTTGTTGTTTTATTACAAAATGACACCTAATTGTTGGCAATTCTAGATTACCCATTCATAACACTATTTGTTCTGTTGTTTACAGTTAATCACACCTTTCATAAATCCCTTTCATTAACTGAAATAGTACTTTAACTAGGCAAGGGAATTTGAAAAAAAAACTTCATTTTGACCCTTTAACAGTAGCAAATTTACCATTATATTAAATAACTGCTGCCTCAATTACAAGGTTTTCAAATATGTACAAGGACTATATTTTCTCACATTTCGTATACCAACCACACAGGTTCTATTTCTGATGACTTTTTTCTCTTCATTACTCATCCAAGAAATATTCACTCCTTATAAAATTAATAGTTGATATGAAAGTTGTAGCAAGTGATGAAATTCCCACTTTAAGTGGTATTGTTGTCACATGTGCTTCCACATGTTAACTCTTCTATGTAATGCACTTAAAGCAAGAAAATAAAAAAATCAGCTATAGATTTTCTAATCTGTTATTTTAAATATTTCAAGTCAAAAGAATCAAACCTAGATACTCTAATATACTGTCTGTTCAAAGGGGAATAACACTATAAGCTCATGCAGCAGTAATTTGTTCTTCACAATTCACATCATCTGTCGGATTGCTGTTATGTACCTTCACATGTTTAGAAAAGATTCGATTCCTTTGGAGATCGCATAAATTGAACAGATGCAATTGTTTCAAAATTAACTATTTCACTTGCATCTTTTTCAATGCTTAAGTATTGATATTTTGTTTCCCAGCCAGTAGAACATTTACAATAAAACACATCATGCAGTGTGAATGCTGAAAAATACCACAAAGGGCATACTGTGTGGCTACATGAAAAAAAAATGATGGAACATTCAGCTTGGAAAGAAAATAACAAAGTCAAGAGATCATTTGCTGGGAAACTAACGAACAAGCTGATGCAAGGTTGTTTCAGAAGAATCCTTTCCAAAATAATTCAAATGCCAGAAATATTTCAAATTGATTTTATTGTCTCTCCAGACTCCTTTCTAACACAGGAACACTCACACTGATCTGTTGAATAATCTGACCTGGTTGGAAAACACAGGTGAGCCAAAATGCACAAAAGAGAATGATGCCAGAATAAAATAAACTTTTTTGGTTTAATTTTATTTTTGCAGGCAATTCTGTCCACATCAGTTAGGTAGCGACTGCCGCATTTCTAAGGAAGCAGATTTCAGAAGGATTTAAAATGGTAGCTTTAACAATGGCATAGCAGAGCTCTCAATATGAGAAAGCTGACGTAAAATGTGGACATGTTTACAGCAATTTGCAGTACATGGGGAAATAAAAGTATTGATAGGCAGAGAAACTATGAAAACCAAGAAAAGAAGGCGTGAAGTAGGCTGTTGCCGAGTCCTTTTTCATCACAGTATTGTGCAGCATTAGATTGTGGATCTTCAGTCCTTCTCAGGGATCAACTTCAGGACCTTTCCAATTGCAATAGTTTTACCTGTTGGAGGAAATAAAAACAGTAGTCTATTGGTAAAGCAAACCACAGGACATGTAATGCCATTATCTTGACTACTGAATACCAAACAGTGTTAATTCTATTTTGTCAGAATCAATAACATGGTAAACTAAATTCTTTACTGGAATTTTGCAAAAATGTCAAGAAAACAAATCAATATTTCTCTGCAGTTAGGTTTTCATAAAATATGGAAACAAAACTGAAGTTCCATTTTAAGTTACTTAATTGTTTTTAATATGAAAAACTTGGAAGAAAAATAAACTACTTGGAGCACAAAACTGAGTTTAAAGCTCCAAGTTAACAGACATTTTCTTCCTGATCAAGAGATAAGTCCACAAATCCCATAAGTTTGTTCAGGGAAAATGCAAGGATAATATTTGCAAGTATATTTTTTACTTAATTAGTGAATACAAATTTCATTTCTTGATAAGCTAACCAGAATTATTTCTTTCCTGCCAAACCCTTACTAGATTTCTGGCAGCCAAAAGATGAACCATTTAATGCAAGTTTAAAAAGAGCTAATAAGAGTAATAACGCAAGCTTGAAACCATCATGAGATAGATTGCAGGCAAGGCATCTGTAAAAATATATTCTGCTAAATTTCTGTGGCTAACCTTCATCTCTCAAGGTAAAACGTCCCATCTGAGGAAAATCTTTGAAGGTCTCAAGACAGATTGTGCCTGTCGTCCTTAAACGAGCAATGCAAACCTGATCCTGTTTGACAAAACGAGGCCGCGTCTTGCTTTTTTCTCCAGATCTCTTATCCACCAGACAGATTAAGGCCTAGACAAAGCAATGTTGCAAATTAATTATTTAATGGCACAATTATTTTCTCACTACTAAAAACCACACGACATTATGTTTCACTTCCGTGCGGGTAAATTCCTGTTCAATTTTAAGCTCATCATTCATAAAACGTGGATTGTAATATTTGAAGTTAGATTGACATCCGGAGAACACTGGAAAGTTGCTGAATTGGAGTCACAGAGTTCTGTGTCATTCAGACAAGAGATGAGTACACATTTAAAGTTGTGACGTCTCAAAATAAATATTCCTGGCTTGGATTCTATTGTAGCTTACATTACAGATGAAACCAGCCACCTTATTTTTACCACAATCAAAACTCAGGATCTTAGAATTCACCCTGCATTTCTTGGAAACTGAAGACCACTTGAATCATAAACATTTCAGAAATAACCAAAATACAAAGGACTTGTGAGGAGGCAGTAAAATCATTACAAAGGCAAAGGATCTATAAACGTGTGCATTACATTTCCATCGGACCCTCTAGCCCCTAGCCTGATTTGATCATGGACTCTTCCTCTTGGTTCTAGAATGACAAAATACACTGGAGCTAAAGACAAGAGACCTAAATCAAGGAAGTGCACAAATTTGAGCCACATTTGCAGAATTTAGAAATTGTAGTTACTTAAATGAAATAAAAGGGGAATACAAGGTATATAGAAATTATTATATTCACTGGTTTAGGAATCCAAAACTAGGCCATTCTTTAAAAGCCAAATCAAGAGAAAAAACACCTATAAAGGGCACCAAAATTTTGGAACTGTACCTGGTCAACAGCTAATTTTAAATCAAGATCATTTAATTATTGTTAATCAAAGCTATTTTCAGTTCCACGAATAGAAGGTATGTGAGTTTGGTTACGTATTAGCTATGAATTTATTAAATGGTGGAAAGTGGACTAAGGCAAAAAGAACTCTGAAGTGGATGCGAAGGCAGATGGCAGAAACCAGTAACTACAAAATTGCAAGAAAGAGTACAAAATGAAGAAACTAAGAAGACCATTAACTGTTCTTACACATATTGTTTGAGTTATAATTTTCAATAACATTTGTCAGTAAAAATTCAAATAAAGAACACGGGCCCTGGTGCAGTTTGGATCCTGGCCAATCGCTCCTATTTTATCATCCACAATACACATTTCATGCAGAAACTGAAAATCTTTCAAAATTGTTTTCACCAATTGTTTGTAAAATGAAATTAATTCAGTTCCTGTGGAAACCAGTAAGGGAATCTTAGTACTTAGTATGTGCAGGAAAGAACTGCAGATGCTGGTTTAAATCAAAGGTAAACACAGAATGCTGGAGTAACTCAGCGGGACAGACAGCATCTCTAGAGAGAAGGAATGGGTGATGTTTCGGGTCGAGACCCTGAAACGTCACCCATTCCTTCTCTGCAGAGATGCTGCCTGTCCCGCTGAGTTACTCCAGCATTTTGTGTCTAACTTAGTACTTACTTACCGTTATTTGAACTTCTTCAATGCAAGTATGGATGTGCAGCACTGCATTGTAACCTGGGCAGATGATGGATTTATGCTCAATTATAACTATCTGCAATAAAAAGATATTTTAGTACTAATTTTAGTTAATCTTTTAGAAAACACACAAGGTTTAATATGGTACATCTTCAAATAAGTTCAGAAGTCATAGAAGAATAAGGCCAATCGACCATCAAGTCTACTCTGCTATTCAACCATGGCTGATATATTTTCCTCTCTCAACTCCATTTGCCTGCCTTCTCCCTGTAACCTTTGACACCCTTATTAATCAAGAACATATCAATTGCCGCTTTAAAAATACTCAAATACCTGGCCTCCACCGCTGTCTGTGGCAATGAACTCCACAGATTCACCACTCTCTGGCTAACAAAATTCTTCCTCATCTTCATTCTAAAGGAACTGAGACGGTACCATCTGGTCCTAGATTCTCCCACTAATGGAAACATCCTTTCCACATCCACTCCATTATTATTTGGTAAGTTTCAATGTTTCAATTATTTGGTAAGTTTCAATGAGATCCCCCCTTCTAAACTCTAGCGAGTACAGGTCCAGAGCCATTGATGCCCATCATATGTTAACCCAATCATCCCTGGGATCATTCTTGTAAACCTCCTCTGGACCCTTTCCAATGCTAGCACATACCCCCTCAGATATGGGGCCCAGAACTGCTCACAGTACTTCAAATGCGGTGTGACCAGTGCCCTATAAAGCCTCAGCATTACATTCCTGTTTTTATATTCTAGTACTCTGGAAATGAATGCATTTGCCTTCCTTATTACTGATTCAACGTGCAAATTAACCTTATGGGGATCCTGTATCAGCAATCCCAAGTCCCTTTGCACCTCCAATTTCTGAATCCTCTCCCCATTTAGAAAATAGTCTACTTCATTATTCCTACTACCAAAGTCCATGACTACACCGACCACTGCAGAACACCACTAGACACCAGCAGCCAAGCAGAGGAAGCCACTTTATTCCTGCTCTTTGCCTTCTGCCATTCAGCTAAGCTAGTATCTTCCCTCTAATGCCAGTGTTCCCATCTTGTTTAGCAGCCTCACACGTGGCACCTTATTAAAGCCCTTCTGAAGTAAACAATATCCACTGACTCTCCTTTGCCTAACCTGCTATTTACTTCCTCAAAACATTCCAACAGATTTGTCAGGCAAGCCATGCTGACTTAGGCCTATTTTATCATGTGTTTCTAAGTACTCGGAAACCTCATCCTTAATAATGGCATTCTAATGTCTTACCAACCACTAAAGTCAGACTAACAGGCCTATATTTTCCCCTCTTTTGCATCGTTCCCTTCTTGAATAGTGGAGTAACATTTCCAATATTCCAGTTCTCTGGGACCACTCCTGACCAATGATTCTTGAAAGATCACTACTAATGCCTCCAAAACCTCTAAAGCTACAACTTTCAGAACCCTGGGGTGTAGTCCATCTGGTCCCTGGTAACTTATTCACCTTCAGACCTTTCAGCTTCACAAGCACATTCTTAGTAATAGGAACTCTACCAACTCCTGCCCCCAACACTGAATTTCTGGCATGTTGTTGTGAAAACGGATATAAAAGAAAACATTCAATTCATCAGCCATTTTTTTATTCCCCATTACTCTTCCTCCAACAGACCAATGTCCTCTCTAGCCTTTGTTTTACTCTGTATATCAGAAGAAACTTTTGGTATGCGCTTATATTACTGGTCAGTTTATGATGCGATAGAACTTTATTTATCCCAGGAGGAAAATTGATCTGTCAACCGTCATAAAAACAGTCATTTACCTTCACACTTTATCTTTTCTCCCCTTATTGCCTTTTAGTTGCCTTCTGTTGGTTTTTAAAAGATTCCCGATCCTCCAATTTCCCACTAATCTTTGCAATATTACATGCCTTCTCTTTTACTTTCATGCTGTCTTTGACTTCCTTTTGTTAGCCACAGTCGCCTCATACTCCACTTAGACATTTTCTTCCTCTGGAATGAAAAAGTCCTGCGTTTTGCGAATCAACCCCGAAACTCCTGCCGTTGCTACTCCATGGCCATTCATGCTCGGTCCCCGTTCCAATCAACTTTAGCCATCTTGTCTCTCGTGACTCTGTACTAGTTACCTTTACTCCACAATAAGTGTAAGAAAATAACTGCAGATGCTGGTACAAATCAAGGTATTTATTCACAAATAAATGAGAAGGAATGGGTGACGTTTCGGGTCGAGACCCTTCTTCAGCCATTCCTTCTCTCCCGAGATGCTGCCTGACCTGCTGAGTTACTTCAACATTTTGTGAATATTTACTCCACAATAATATCGACATCTGATTTCTTTTTCTCCCTCTCAAATTGTAGGATGAATTTTATCATATTATGGCCACTACCTTCTAGGTGTTCCTTTACCTAATCAAATCTGGTTTGTTATCAAATCCAGATTAGCCTTTCCCCGAGTAGGCTCAACCACAAGCTGCTCTAAGAAACCATCTCGTAGGCACTCGACAAATTGCTTCTCTTGGGATCCAGTACCAACCGGATTTTTCTGTCTACCGGAATATCAAAATCCTCCATGACCACTGTAACATTGCATTTCATAGTATCGCTTGATGTAATTTGTACCCTATATCTTGGCTACTGTTCGGTGGCCTGTATATAATCTCCCACCAGGGTTTTTTTTAACCCTTGCAATTTTTGAACTCAACAAACAAGGATTCTACATCTTAGAAACATAGAAAATAGGTGCAGGAGTAGGCCATTCGGCCCTTCGAGCCTGCACCGCCATTCAATATGATCATGGCTGATCATCCAACTCAGTATCCCGTACCTGCCTTCTCTCCATACCCCCTGATCCCTTTAGCCACAAGGGCCACATCTAACTCCCTCTTAAATATAGCCAATGAACTGGCCTCATCTTCTGATCCTATGGCTTCCCTTGCTAAGGAATGAATTTCATTCCTTACCAGCAGAACCATCCCACACCCTCTGCCCACCTATATTTCTGATAGGCTGTGTATCCTGGAATACGCCTGGAGTGCTATCCCCATCTCTCACTTTCTTCATCTTTGCCGCATCTGCTCCGAAGACGAGGATTAGCACCCTAGAACATTCTTACATTAGTAGACGTGCTTTCCTCCCTGCTGTCAGAGATGGACCACTCAGCCGCATCATTTTGCCTGTAGTTCTCTCAATTTCACTACCCCTAGACAGAACAAGGATACAGTTCCCTTGCCTCACCTTTCATTCCACCAGTTTCGACATTCAACACATCATTTGCCAACATTTCCACCACCTTCAATGTGATCCCACCACCAGTTCCATCCTCCCATCCCCACCTCATCCATCTTTTTCAGACCCTGCAACCCCAGGAGCTATAACATCTGTCACCATACTTTCTCCCTCACATCCATCCAGGGACCCCAGAAGTCCTTCCAGGTGATCTAGAGGCTCACGTTTCCCTCCTCTAATCTCACCTACTCTATTTGGTGTTCCTGATATGGCCTCAACGTCAGCAAGACAATGCATAGACACAACAACCGTTTCACGGTAGAGCTGTTGCCTTTCAGCACCAGAGACCTGGATTCAATCCTGACTACAGGTGCCATCTGTGCAGTTTATATCATATCCGTGACTGTGTGGGTTTTCTCCCACACTTCAAAGATGTGCAGGTTTGGAGGTTAATTAGCTTCTGTAAAATGCCCCGAGTGTGTAGGATGCTAATGTGGAGTAACATGGAACTAGAATGCGAGTGACCAATGGTTGGCGTAGACTCGGTGGGCCGATGGGCCTATTTCCACACTGTGTCGCTAAACTATTTCTAAATTAAAACCATACATATTGAAGATGGGAAAAGCAGCAAATAATTTCTTGATATCTTGCAGTCAAGGTTTATTCTTCGTAAGAATGTCCCAAGTGAAGTTACCTGTGCATCAAAAGTACGTCCTGAGTGACAAAGGTTGCCATGATCACACAGAATGAATCCTGGCAGAATCTCTTCCTCTTCAATTCCTTTCAGTCGTATTTTCAGATTTTCACCTGGATCTGCTGAATCGGTCTCCACATCATCAGACAAAAGTCCCAGAACTTCAACATTATGCTGCAAAACAGAATACCATATTTAACTTGCATGTTCCCTAATCTGGAAGTTATCTGACCAGCCAAAACTGACATCAAAGCATTGGTGTCACAGAACTGGCTGATCAACTAGAAACAGGCATTTTCCAATGGAACAACACATATTTAGTATCTACCAAATTTTCTATCTTCAGAAATAAAATGACATTCAAGTGCAAACCAACAATTAAATACAAAGGTAACTGAACAATTAAAAACTTTGATCGTAATTCACTGCACTCAGCTGCTACTCCAAGTTTCTTACTCTATCCCTTATTTACAGAATTATATACTGCACTGATTCACTTGATTATCTCTCGTGCATTAATGAAAACACAAACAGGAAATCCAGTTTTAAACAGTCTTAAAATACATTCTTGAAAGAACCACCTCCAGTTTAAATTCCATTTGGAATATTTTGGAGGACCAAGAACTAAGAACTGCACAAGGACAATTAAAGGCAGCAGACCATTATAGTTTCAGGAGTAGTAGTGATAGGTAATAATCTCAAATGTCCATGTCACCAATATTATGCATAATAATACAAAGCAAGTTCCGGTGGCTGAAAACAAAAGTGTTTCTCAAGAAGAAATATCTTACTGCAAATGTAGTGCATTATCTAAAAGATAAGTTGAGCAAATTCTTGTTATATTAATAGTATGAACTTGCAAGATAAATTTGTTAACACTTCAATGATGTGGATGTGCAGTAAAAAGTTTACTTACTTTGTTTGGCATCATAACAAGTTGGTGTCCTTTTCCAATTAGTCCACATTCTAGTTTGCCCAAAACCACGGTACCCATATCCTACACAAAATACCATATATCATTGTTTTTAAGTCACTGTAAACCAATTTTTGCACATAATTACCGCCTACCACTTGCCTTTCTCATCAACTAAATTCGTCATTCCTGAATTAAGTTGAATTTCATACAGCAATCCATATTTAATGAGCCGTTTGCGATCCAAGATTACTTTGGAAAGCTCGCTTTTCTTAATGTACAACTGAAGTAGCTAGTCTATGTTCAGAAAAGAAAACTGGGCTTTTAAAAATAAAATAATTTCACGTTGGCCTTTTTGTAATGACCCACTGATCAGTTACAAATCCAAACCAAGCTGTCCTTGATCTAATTTATTTGAAATTAACCCTTTTATTTGAGCAAAAAGGTTAACATGAGCATACTGGGCTGAACAACCTGTTTCTGTGCAGTCCAAACCAAATAATTTTCCGAAAATCCTATTAAATGCCATATATGCACGAACTGACAGGACTGGCATATTATTTTGGCAAAAACTTGAATACAGTGTTGTAACCCTATGTCCATATTAAATTTAAATTAAAGGCAAGACTTAAAGGTTCAACGTCTAAAGTTCTACCAACTAACAAAGCCCTATCAAATAGAGTCAATACCAACTCTTCTTACACTTAAGGAAAAAAAGTAAATTTCCTCAACTTTACACAAGCAGCTGGCTTGGAAAAAGTTTAATTGATTAAGTTAACCTTTAAAATAAGTTATCTCTATGCTTACAACAATTACAACGAAAGAGCAACTAGTGTTAATGAGCACTCCCATAAATATTTTCAGATACCAAAAGACTATCGTTGATATCTATATTCCAATACATACCGAAGCGGTTAACCCTGGGATGCTTCTGCAAGATAACTAATCATTACCTTGAAGGGATGGATTTTATGTAAACATAGCACAAAAAGTAAGGAAATTTGTGTTTGGTAGATTATTTCTTTGTTGTAACAATGCTTCTTGGCAATAAATCTTATACTGTTGGAAAGCCTGTTTATTTCCCTTTTAAATGGTGCCACATTTGTAAGGAACATGCATTTGTGGGATGAGCAGCAGAGCTGAGTATATGGGTTGCGCCCATGAAAAATTTGCCAAATCTTCTCTGCCAATGCCAAACAGCTTATTCTGCTGTTGCTATTGACTCTTGTTTTGAGCTTCTGGTACCCCCAGGTGCTGACAAGAATGGGATGCCATCCCACAACAGTGTGTGACCAGGCTGGTGACCAGCATGAGGAGGAGGTGCCAGGCTGTTATGGCTGTGTATGGTTCTTCCACACGCTACTGTGGCTCCTGTTTATTAAATGAATAAATTGTTAAATTGCCAATATGTCTTGTTTTTTCAGACTTCAATCATCCAATCCACCAAACAACATCGAACAAGAGTCAATGGCAGAATAAGCTGTTTGGCATTTGCAGAGAAGATTTGGCAAATTTTTCATGGGCGCAACCCATATACTCAGCTCTGCTGCTCATCCCACAAATGCATGTTCCTTACAAATGTGGCACCATTTAAAAGGGAAATAAACAGGCTTTAAAACGGTATAAGATTTATTGCCAAGAAGCATTGTTACAACAAAGAAATAATCTACCAAACACAAATTTCCTTACTTTTTGTGCTATGTTTAGATTATTTTCCACATCTTCACCCATATTTAAAAAGAAATACACGTCATTTGCCATTACCCTGAGCATTATTTGTAAGGAGAACTACTAGTTTACAAAATTTGACTTGCCACATGGTGCGTCTTAAGAGAAAAGTGATAATTAATACTGTAGCCAACGAGGACTGTTTTCTCAAAGGCATTCTAAAAATGGAGCGCGTATTTACACTTAACTACTTCTCATCCACTCAGAGAGCTTGATTTTTCCTTTTAGATGTTTCTAGTTTAGAGAGTGCCTTGCTGTTGCCAGAAATAACAACTTATGCTTTAGAATTTGAATAAAGAAGACTTTGGAACTTAATATCAATAACCTTACCTTATACTTATCTACAATTGGTATCCGTACGGGTCCCGTAGTTGTCCTATTGAAAAGTGGCAAATTGGCCAAATAAGGTATAAATGGTAAACCACTGTAAAAATAAAAAAAGATGTTACTCGCAGCAGTCAAATCTGAAACTAGTGTTTTTCTTAACACAAATCTTAACTCCACTGATAATTAATCATTCATGATTGAATTGGAAGTGCTAATGACTTTACGTATTTTGGCTGATTTGTAATTTAACTTTCCAGCTGCGTATCATGGTGATTTTTTGAAAGACAAATACCAGACTCAAGGATGATGGAGACAAGAAGTTAATGCTGGAATGTTGAACAAAACCTAGCAGGAGAATCAGGTATGTGGAGGGAATAGACAGGGAAAGTTTCGGTTGGGGACACTTCCTCGGACTGATTAGTCGGCCTGGTCAGTACTTGGATGGTAGACCGCCTGGGAATACCAGGTGCCGTAGGCTAAAAAAAATACGGGTGCTGTCTGTACAGAGTTTGTACATTCTCCCCGTGACCTGTGTGGGTTTTCTCCGAGATCTTCGGTTTCCTCCCACACTCCAAAGACGTACAGGTTTGTAGATTAATTGGCTGGGCAAATGTAAAAATTGTCCCTAGTAGGTGTAGGATAGTGTTAATGTGCGGGGATCGCTGGGCGGTGCGGGCCCAGTGGGCCGAAGGGCCTGTTTCTGCGCTGCATCTCTAAATCTAAAAGAAAAACTAAAAAGTGAGTGATATGCACTCCATGGGAATGATGTGTGACAAAGCCTGGCAAATGGTTGGCGGACGAAACAAAGTGCTGGAGTAACTCAGTGGGCCAGACAGCATCTCTGGAGCTGTACTCGTTGAACCTTAATGTATCTTTGGAAGGAGAGAATTTTTTCTTGCTATTTAAAAAAAAACTAGACTGGATCTGGAAGTGGCATGTGAAAGGAGTCAAATTTATTTATCACCAAAAGACAAATACTGTAAAGGACTAAAATAGAGCCCTGAACATTTTAGAATGAGATCTTTCACTGAAAGTTTCAAATGAATAACCAAACAATCATGGCTCACATAAAGGCTCACATAAAAACATGTTTTTGCTTATTTTCCTCCCGAATTTAAATGAATCTCTTTCCAAGTGGATTATGAATTCAACTTTCCCATCTGTTCAAGTTAATTAGCAGCACATCAGAATAAATAAAGTCACTGTGGTCCTCAATATAAATAAATGATCCTAGATTTGAGGATCAGATTATGTAATCAAATATTTATCGATGTGATAAACCTTGGCTGTCTTGCAGACTGCTGGCATTCACCAGAAAAGCCACGACATTCACAACTTGTACACATGCACACTCAGACGTGGAAATCCTGAATTTGATGACAGATTAACGTGTCACTATCAACAATAAATCACATTTTCAAAATTGTTGGAGAAAACAGGGCCTTCATCAGAGCTGGGAAAGAAAACCAGCTTTAGCCTACAGAGGCAAGGAGAGGGATGCACATGATAAAAGGACCCCAATTCGGTAAGGCCAATGCATTACGTTATTAAAACAGCTACCCTGGTTGAGATTAATGAAACATTAGTTCTCAGAAACCTCATGTGACCTTTTGGAGCATAACCCCACCACTAAACATTAAGCCATTGTCTCCCATACCATTCTCTCCCGGACTATTATGGACCTAATTTCCTAGGGCAATCTTCCATCCCGAGCTGTCGCCCAATCGTGCACAGGCTACTCCTAACTCTTCCCTCAATTTATTTTCCATTGCACAGACAAATGCTTCCTGCAATCATACAGAATCCAAAACAACTACAACTTCTATTACCTATTACACTTCCTCCCACCCTGCCTTCACCAAAGACTCCAATCCATTCTCAGAGTCCCTCCATTTTGCTGATGTTGATGCTCACAACTTTTACCACCTTCAACAAAATTCCACTACCATACACTTCTTTCCTTCCATCTCAGATTCCAAAAGGAAATGTTCCCTTTATCACTCGGTGGTCCACTCTTTCATCTCCACCAACCACATTCTCACTGTTTTTTTTTTTTTACAGCCTTCAGACCAGAAGGCTTTAACAACAGCGTTTCACCACAGAAATCCTGTCAGAGATATTCCCTTCATTTTACCCATCCTACCCCCACATTTCTCTGCACCTCGAAACTTACCATCGCTTTTCCAATCTCTGATCGAAGATCTCCAATCCAAAACATTATTTCTGTTTCTATTCCCCCAGACCCTGCCTGGCTGCACTGTTTTCAGCATTGTTTTTATTTTTGTTTTTCAAAATTCTGTTTGCTATTTTTCTGTGATTGTTTTGAGTGTTTTGGGTGAAGAAATTTTCAAAGATATCTTTAGATTTAGGTTTTTTTAAATTCTGTCAGGGTATTCAGAAAATGTGACAGATGACAAAGGAGAGGCCATAACTAAATACAGCTCACAGTTGCATTCAGCACAACACGGACCAATGCTCGTTCATTATGGGAATTAAAATGCAAGTATCCTGAAGGAAATTTAATTCTGACCAACAACATAGCACTCAAGACTTGCAATTAATTGTATTTCCTTCCCATATTAAGTCAGCACAAATATTTGACTTCATTTTTAAAACAAAACTTTTATTTTTACATTTGACCTTTTTCTGTGACAAATAACACAAGAGGCAATTAGGACTTACATGTACCAGATGCAGTTCTCTGCTCGTTCTTTTAGGTTGGCACCAGTCAGTCCAGAACAAGGCATAAAATAAATATCCTTCTTCGGATTGAAACCAACTTTCTTCAAAAATGGAACTAGTTTTTCTTTACATTCCTCGTATCTGAAAGGTAGTGATGGTGGAAGGAGAAAGAAAAGTAAAATTGTATATTTGGTGATGCCCAAAAATCATAGAATTAATCGGGTATGGGATAATTTCAATAACATGATCACTAAAACCTTCCTTACCCCACAATTAGAATAACTTAATTATATAATATACACAAAATCACTCAAAACTTGCATCAATATTTCAAGTTTTGCAACTCGCAAAGGGCTTGTTTCCGAGTTTGTCTTTACCAACCAAGAGAACCACATTGGGTTATTGAAAAAGCCCTGAAGCTCCAGGAACATTAAAGCTAAATGGCACACTCAACCTGTGAAACCTCCTACTGTGAAAAAAATCAGCCACCTAAATCAATAAGATCAAAACAAGATAAGTATTTTCATTGATTAAGCATTCCTTGGCAGTCCTGCTTTCCAAACAAATTTCTCAATTATTATCAAACCCCATTAAAAATCAAACACCTGTATAAAAATTCTTGAATGCAAAGACATAGTAAAGCCAATTGAACTTTAAAAACATTGTTTTGGGAAAGAGTTAAAATGTTATTGTGCTGATGAAATAAAAAAGATATGATCTTGATGAATGTCATAGTAAACTTGAAAGACTGGTAGGCCTACACCTGCTGCTGTTTGCAATCACAACACTACATACAGCTGTGTTGATTAAAAACCAATGTAAATCACTCATTTAAACTGTTCAAAATAGTTTCAAACCTTTATCTGTTAGTGAAAAACAGAAGAGGGCAGTGAACTAATGCTAAAGTTAAATTTAGTAGTTTGACAAGAAAGTGAACATTGGCCTTCACCTCAGCATGAAATGCTTTATTCCTTTTTCTGCTTTGAAAGAAAATAAATTTTTTTTTTTGCCATGGTACACATACAGTGCCCTCCATAAAGTTTGGAACAAATGGCTTCACAGGTGTTTGTAATTATTCAGGTGTGTTTAATTACCATTAATGCGGGTATGAGAGAGCTCTCAGCACCAAGTCTTTCCTCCAGTCTTTCCATCACCTTTGGAAACTTTATTGCTGTTTATCAACATGAGGACCAAAGTTGTGCAATGAAAGTCAAAGAAGCCATTATGAAGACTGAGAATCAAGAATAAAACTGTTAGAGACATCAGCCAAACCTTAAGAAGAGAGCACTGGTGAGCTTACTAATCACAAAGGGACTGGCAGGCCAAGGAAGACCTCCACAGCTGATGACAGAAGAATTTTCTCTATAATAAAGAAAAATCCACAAACACCTGTCCGACAGATCAGGGTCTTCAGGAGTCAAAGATGTGCATTTGTCAATGACTACTGTCCACTGAAGACTTCATGAACAGAAATACAGAGGCGACACTGCAAGATGCAAACACTGGTCATCTGCAAATGGTCATGGCGGCACGGTGGCGCAGCGGTAGAGTTGCTGCCTTACAGCGAATACAGCGCCTGAGACTCAGGTTCGATCCTGACTACGGGCGCCGTCTGTACGGAATTTGTACGTTCTCCCCGTGACCTGCGTGGGTTTTCTCCGAGATCTTCGGTTTCCTCCCACACTCCAAAGACGTACAGGTATGTAGGTTAATTGACTGGGTAAAATGTAAAAATTGTCCCTAGTGTGTGTAGGATAGTGTTAATGTGCGAGGATCGCTGGGCGGCGCGGACTCAGTGGGCCGAAGGGCCTGTTTCCGCGCTGTATCTCTAAATCTAAAAATAGATGGCCAGGTTAGTTTGCCAAGAAGTACTTAAAAGTGCAACCACAGGAAAAAAGGTCGTGGACAGATGAGATGAAGATTAACTTGCTCTTGCCATCAGAGGGATGGCAAGAGCAAAGAATGAAGAAAAGGAACTGCCCAAGATACAAAGCATACCATCTGTGAAACACTGTGGTGGGGGTGTTATGGCCTGGGCATGTATGGCTGCTGAAGGTTTTGGCTCACTGATGATACAACTGCTGATGGTAGTAGCTTAATGAATTCTGAAGTGTATAGACACATCCTATCTGCTCAAGTTCAAACAAATGCCTCAAATCCCATTGGCTGACAGTTCATTCTACAACAAGACAATGATCCCAAACATACTGCTAAAGCAACAAAGGAGCTTTTCGAAGCTTAAAAATAGCCGAGTGGCCTGGTCAATCGCCCGATCTGAACCCAATTGAGCATGCTTTTTATATGCTGAAGAGAAAACTGAAGGGGACTAGCCCCCAAAACAAGCATAAGCTAAAGATGGCTGCAATACAGGCATGGCAGAGCATCACCAGAGAAGACGCCCTGCAACTGGTGATATCCATGAATCGCAGACGTCCAGCAGTCATCAAAATACTAAACATGACTACTTTCAATTACATGACATTGCTGTGTCCCAAACATTATGGTGCCCTGAAATGGGGGGACTATGTATTAACACTGCTGTAATTTCTACATGGTGAAACCTAAATGTATAAAAATGACCTTTATGAAAATCTGACAATACGCACTTTAACCACATGCGAATTTTTCTATTACAAATCTCAAATTGTGGAGTACAGAGGCAAATAAATAAATGATGGGTCTTTGTCCCAAACATTATGGAGGGCACTGTAACTCAGTGTAAAAATTGAAAGGACTTCATACTCCTTCAAAATAAAATTAGAAGGACTACATTGTGGCATTTTGTACCAGCATGTTACCTTCACTATGAATTTACACCTATAAAATTATAGATAACTTGGTAAAATTTTGCTTCTCAAAGCACTTGAAGTGCTACTTTGCACACAATTAGGAACATTGGGTTTCAGTTTTGCAGCCAAAATGCTGTTCGTAATGAATTTATTTCAGCTTGAAGGCACAATTGTAATCTTGTTCCAGGGATCAAATCTAAGCCCACCACTGTTGTCCTGATTCACAATTTGTGGACAGTTGTGTTGAAAATATCGTGGTATATTTGCTGTAAACAGCACAAACTATGGAAATGTTATGACAGTAGAGAGTCGTAATTAAAAGGAAAACGGGATCTAGAAGTACCAAGGAATGAACAACTTAACAGAATTAAGTAGGAAGGAACTGCAGAAGCTGGGTTAAAACTAAGAAAGACAAAAAGCTGGAGAAAAGGAATAGATGACGTTTCAGGTCGAGACCCTGCTTCAGACTGAGTCACGATGATAAAGGAAACAGGCTCACCTAGCTGTGGGCTAGGTGAGAACGAGTTACAGACAATTAGACCCAACAAGACGACTTTGAAACTAGTACAACGACTTGGGTGGGGAGGGACAGAGAGAGGAGAGGCAAGAGTTACTTGAAATTAGATAAATCAATATTCAATCCACTGGGTTGTAAGCTGTCCAAGCGAAATATGAAGTGCTGTTCCTCGAATTTGCGTTTGGCCTCACTGACAATGGAGGCAGCCCTGGACAGAAAGGTCAGTGTGGGAATGGGTAGGGGAATTAATGTGTTTGGCAACCAGATCTGGTAGGCCCAGGCGGACGGTTGTTTGCACATCTTTCACTCATTTGTTCTATATTTCTTTAAATCAGTCTATCTCTCTCGTTTCCTTTGAAGGGTCTTGACCCAAAACATCTCCTATTCCTTTTCTCCATAGATGTTGTCTGACCCGCTGAGTTACTCCAGCTTTTTGTGTCTATTTCAAGGGGAATACATGTCAAAAACAATACTCAGAGGCAGAGACTTAAATCATATTCCCCTCCTCCTCCTCCCCGCACCAATATATTTGTCAAAGTTATTCAGTACGTATCTTTGTTTCGTACAAATGCTTAGTCAGATATACAATATGACAAAGCGTGGTTTGCATAAATATACACCTCTAAAACAGTGTACAAAACATACCTATCTTGGCTCCAGTTTACTGTTGGGTCATCCATTTTATTGATGAGAACTATCAGATGTTTGACTCCTGCCGTTTTTGCTAACATAGCATGTTCTCGTGTTTGCCCTCCTTTCTCAAAGCCAGTTTCAAATTCACCTTTTCTGGCTGAGATGACCTAAATAAACGACAGAAAGGAGTTTTCTTTTGGATTCAAGAACATTTTTATGAATGGGAATTTGATCAACTAGCAACAGGTACATTTAAACTGGCTTGTTTTAACTCAAAAAAAATTAAAGCTATTGAGTGGCCTAATGAAATCATCTAGAGACTTAAAAATATTGGACCTTGCACCAAAATTAACTTCATTTACACATCAAAAATCATCATCTTTCATATAAATTTGTATCACCATTAGGATTTAATGAAAATGTTCAAATATTCTATTGTATGTTGTCTAATTCTTGCACCGATTCCCCAGTTCCCAAATAATTAATGACCAAAATTGAAGTGCAACAAACATCTCTCCTCCAGCTACCCGTTATTAAATGACTTCCTAAACCACCATCTTTACTATGAAGAATTAAGGTGAAAACTGGACCTCTTACCAATACAGCAAGATCAGCTTGTGATGCACCACCAATCATATTTGGTACAAAGCTTTTGTGACCTGGTGCATCTAAAATGGTGAAGTGCTTCTTCTCAGTCTCAAAATATGCACGACCCACTTCAACTGTTTTTCCCTTGTCCCTCTCCTCCTGATTTGTGTCCAAGGCCCAGGATAGGTACCTAAACAATGATATTTTGTAATATGAAACAAAGATAAAGCAACTACACAATTTTGTGCAACTCTTAGCAATGAATACAAATAAACATGCTTCATTCAACATTAAACATATCCAATGAATTGTTATATGATGCATTTGAACTTTAATTATCGTGTTTCCAAACAGAAATAAAAATGCCTTCAACCAAAGAGAAAAGGTAAGGGAAATGAAATGATTTAAACAATTTTAGCTGCATTTCAGCTCTTGGCTATTTAATCACATTGCTGCTTATCGGTAACTTAGTTCTCTAATTTTATTCTCCTTGCATACGGAGATTCCTTTGCTGGGAGCATAATTCCAGGTTCTAAGCTGTGTTCTGCAACTTCAGTAGAGTGGCCATATGCAAGTCCCAACAAAGATCAATGAAGCCAAAATGACAGCAGGAAGACATTAAAATCAAACACAACCTGCACATTTCCAATGTGGATTTTCAGTACATAATACCCTCTTTCCCACATATGATTAAGGGAACCAAATGAATTGTAATAATAGGTAAAAAGTGGATATCGTAACAGAGACACCAGTTTATAGATATCCTTAACTTTATAATTCTCAGATGAATCTCATTGACAACAGGAGTTACACTTCAAAAAAGCAATTGGAAATGGATACCAAAATAAAATTCTAATTTAGGAATCACGTAGTAGGTTGAAACGACCAATTTCAACATACAAATAATGATCTCACCATGTTTCTCTATTTTTCTCCTTGGCTTCCCTTTCGTACTTCTCTAGTGTTCGTTTGTCCACCATACCTGTCAGATACCTTTAAAACAGCCAACAAAAACTCAACACATCTCTTCATGCTGTTGATTTTACTGTGTTTGGGTTCTACTTAAATTTCTATTCATTATGTTAATCGTATTAAAAATGCATACAAGTAATTTAAACTATCAAGTATGCAACAAAATATACAATATTATGTTTTATTTGGCTTTTTCCAGTCGAACCTTTGTATTTATTGCAGTGTGTTCTGTAATGGTTTCTGACACTATCTGTGACCATTTTGAATGTAAATAGCTAATTCTGACTAATTTAGACATTGCAAACACAATAACATTCCAGACAAAATGGAATACTAAACAATTACACCAATGAAAATATTCTTAAAGTTATCCAAGAAAAAGGTCTGCATGAAAATATTGACGGAATCTCTCGCCCCACCAAGACTCGCTTAATACTGCTAAATTGAGCAATTTTCAATCAGATGGCTGCAGAGAACTCCTATTATGTTTAAAAAATTGAAAGACTCAAGCTTCATCTCGAGATGAATTTAACCAAATATATAATTCCAAGTCCAAATTAGCTATTTAGATTCAAAATGGTCACAGTTTATGTCAGAAACCATTACAGAACACACTGCAATACAAAGGTTCAAGTTTGCAAGATATTTTGTTTACATATCAACATAAGAAATCAATATAAGAAATCAACCTTAAAACAAAATAGACAATAGGTGCAGGAGAAGGCCATTCGGCCCTTCGAGCCAGCACCACCATTCAATGTAATCATGGCTGATCATTCTCAATCAGTACCCCGTTCCTGCCTTCTCCCCATACCCCCTGCCTCCGCTATCCTTAAGAGCTCTATCTAGCTCTCTCGAATGCATTCAGAGAATTGGCCTCCACTGCCTTCTGAGGCAGAGAATTCCACAAATTCACAACTCTGACTGAAAAAGTTTTTCCTCATCTCAGTTCTAAAATACAAATTCTTATCTTCAAAAAAGGGCAACTATTCCATGAGATATTAAACACCATATATAATCAGTTGATAATTTAAAAAAACTTTTTAGCAGTATCCGTTAATAGTAGGATATTCCACAGGACATTAGAATATGAATAACCTCCCCAATCATCGTTAGCCAGTAGGCGATTCTGTTTAATATACATTATAGTCAAAGTGAAACATTTCCATTCAAATCCACGCACAGGCCTAAATTCCAAACACTACAGACTCAAAAGAAACAAGGGCATACCCAGAATGAAACTCTCTCTTAAAAGGAGGTTGCAAGAAATAATAGCTTAAATTGTATTTTGTTTGGTAACTATAGATTGAGAACTCCATTTAGTTTCCCTTGCTCTACACCTACACTTATCAGAACCGAAGCAATAACTTACATTATTTGTCCACCAATAGTGGATTTTCCAGCATCTGTGGAAAAATAAAAACAGTTATTATACAAAAGGCAGTGTGAACACATTTTACATTGTATTGGCTGGTGTAGAATTTTCCATTAACAATGTTATGTTGCTATATAAACAGTGAATTTCTAGCTTCAGCAATGGCTGAATGTCAATGCAGCAGGTCATGAGAAAACCAGTTCACCAAATGCATTAAACTAGGAACAAGTCCATGGTGTTAAACTTTATCTAGTAACTTACCTACATGACCTATGAATACAACATTCACATGTTCTTTCCTTGGAGCACCTGGCTCTACCACTGCAACCTTTGGTGAAGACACCTCCTCTTCCTCTTCCATTTCGACTGGAGCAGCCAAAGGTGGACCCCCGTCGCCTGCAGGACCGCCACCTGGTTCTGCTTCACTTGGCTCTGCTTTCTGTTCCCATGATTCTTCAGGCCCAGCTTCTGTATCTCCATTTTCCACTAGTGCTGCAAAATTTAAATGGTCAGGTCATGATAGTCATTGCATTCAGTGACACTAACAGATTGTGGATGCTATCACAATAATAGTAAGCCAAATCAAGAACAGAGCAAAAGGGCAAAAACCCAAATAATTTTTGAAATATATCAAGATAAAATTTAAAAGGACAAAATTGCCAGTTATGTGCTGATTAATAGTTTTATGTACAAGCTGCCAAATCATAACAAATATAAGGCTAAAATCCAGCAAAAGGTTTCTTACCAGGACGTTCTGAAACTTCCATGCTGGGATCTGTAGCATCAGGTCCTGAAAAACAAATAATGACGTGCTTGAAATAGCAAAGTTTTATTGAGGTGACTTGGGACACCCATAATCCCATTGAAGATGGGAAAAATAAATTAATCTTATCACTAACGTTTATTAGAGTGTAACGGAGTAACCCCATAGTCAGGCACGAGTCATTTGGAGGCTGCATAAACATCTAAAACACAAAAAAGTCAACACAACCCTCAATGTAGAATATGGAACTAATAATGACAAGCTAACCTTTGTTAAACCTTCAGCTGCAATTGGAGACCCATTTGGCATTTTGGACAAACTACTGAAGAAGAATCTACCAATTTTTTTTATAAATCACCACAAAAGACAGATGCGAGACCTTGGAGACTGAACATTCAAGGTAAGGTATGACTAAAAACGCTGCAATGGTGGCACAGTTAAAAGAACTGCTGCCTCACAGCTTCGGCATCATTGGGTGTGAAATCTGCACGTGCTCCCAATTTCCCTGGGTTCACCAGTTTTCTTCCACATCCCAAAGATTGGGGGTGGCAGGGGGCGAGGAAAGAAGAAAAAATATGGGGAGTATAGTGTTCCAATTGGGTTGTCTTCCTGATGATTAGCATGGGTACAGTGGGTATAGAGGCCACTGCTGCATTACCATTACATCATGATGTAATCATGATTCCATGCTGCATTACCATTACATCATGATGTTTAAGATAATAACAGCCCTTGCTATTGAGGGCGTGCAGCGCAGGTTTACTAGGTTAATTCCCTGAATGGCGGGACTATCATATGTTGAAAGACTGGAGTGACTAGGCTTGTATACACTAGAATTTAGAAGGATGAGAGGAGATCTTATCAAAACGTACAAGATTATTAAGGGGTTGGACACGTTAGAGGCAGGAAACATGTTCCCAATGTTGGGGGAGTCCAGAACAAGGGGCCACAGTTTAAGAATAAGGGGTAGGCCATTTGGAACTGAGATGAGGAAAAAAAAATTCAGTCAGAGAGTTGTGAATCTGTGGAATTCTCTGCCTCAGAAGGCAGGGGAGGCCAATTCTCTGAATGCATTCAAGAGAGAGCTAGATAGAGCTCTTAAGGATAGCGGAGTGAGGGGGTATGGGGAGAAGGCAGGAATGGGGTACTGATTGAGAATGATCAGCCATGATCACATTGAATGGCGGTGCTGGCTCGTAGGGCCGAATGGCCTCCTCCTGCACCTATTGTCTATTGTCTAAACAGTGCGAAATGGTCGATGTGTTCCAAATGATCGATGTGATCCTAACAAGGCACAAATTCAAAACAAAGTTTTTTAAAAAAGCAAGATTTTTTCCAATCACTGATGCAGCAGTATCCATAAATACTTAAAAAAAATTGTTAAAGAATGCTGGCTAGCATTGGAGAATTATTTTAAAGTATTTTTGATCTAGGATGAAAGGACATAGCCTCAGAATGAAAGAACTCCCTTTAGGAAGGAGATGAGGAATTTCTTTAGTCGGAGGGTGGTGAATCTGTGGAATTATTTGCCACTGCCGCTGGGGAGGCCAAGTCAATGGATATTTTTAAGACAGAGATACATAGATTCTTGTCAGATTCTTGTACAGGTGTCAGAGGTTATGGGGAGAAGGTAGGAGAATGGGGTTAGGAGGGAGAGATAGATCAGGTGTGATTGAATGGGGGTGGGTGGGGCGTATTATTTTACAGCAATAATAAAACATAACTGGATTTTGTGTACAGTGGTTTGTAATACGAATGTGATCAATTCATATTCTGTGCAAAGGTTCAGGGAAGAATTAACTCTAGAGGCTATCAAAACGGCAAGAGAAATCCAATTTTTCACTAACAAATAAAATGATATTGGCAGTTGATCTAGTGTTCAATTTAATCTAGTCAACTGTTTTGACTTTTGCACAAGTTGCTGCTGCGGTTCTTCAACTGGTGAAAGACATTGAACTAAAAGGATTTTATTAAAGGACTAGACGACCCGTGGACCCCCGTTGTTACTAAATGTTCTTCAGTAAAGCTACTTTAGTTTAGCACCCGCCAAGCTTCGCAGAGAGCTCTTCACTCATAGGCTGGTGTGCAAGGCCCCAACAGACGCCAAACATCCTCTGCACCACCTCGCCCAGCATTCACAGCAACTGGGACCTCAACGACTGTCATCTCGTCACCCTTTCTCCCGTCATGCAGCGACCCTCTGTGGCTCCGGTTTCAACATACTAGGAGCATGGAGAACCAGCTGGGAACAGACATCGCGACCTCCTCAATTTACTGTCGCACCGAACACCACAGCTCCACCCGGCTCGGACACGCCCCGCAAAGAGTGGGTCGCCCTGAACCGGCTCCGCATAGGGGTCGGCCGGTTCAACGCCAACATGCATCGTTGGGGGTTGCGTTCATCAGCAGCCTGCATGTGTGCAGCAGACCAGCAAACAGCGCAGCGCGGCATTTTGGGCTGCACTGTCCTCCGTCCCCCTGGTAGAGGGGTAGACCTCACGGCCCTCAACAACAGCACATTGCACTGGCTACAGCGCCTGGAGGGCGTTACATAGTTTCTGCTGCCTCAAACGTAAGAAGACGTAAAGCTCCACCGGTACTACGGCGCTGGCACAATGTTTCTCCATGTACTCCCGGAAGCCCTGCACGCCCATGGCCGCCGCCCCAACCAGCTTGCCGCAGGTTGGTGGGCATGGCAACGGGCAGAAACGGGCACCGTATGGTGAGGAGCAGGAGGCGGGGAGAAAAAAGGCGAGAGGGAGCCACTCATCCCGGCCCCGGGCGGCTCGCAGTAGGAGAGCGGCCGCAAGGCGCTGCTGCACGTCCGTCCAGCCAGCAGCCTTTTTTTTTTCACCGTCTCTCTGCCGTTGCGCTGCACCACGGGAGGAAGGTCAGACGCGGGGCATGCCGGGTTGGGCGCCGGTCCTCCTGGCGCTGCTGCGCAGGCGCACCGCTGCCGGGCCCAGAAACCCTCTCCCTTTGTGGCGCTGTATTATATCAAAACGGCGATCTCATATATAACACGTTGGGTTCCCTTTATGACGCCGAACACGGTAGTATTACTGCACAGGCGCAGCTGCCGGGCACGGGGAGTGGGAGCGATTCACTAAAGTTTAAAAAGTGAATGACTTTTAAAATATAACAAAACTGAACGAAACTTGCTTCTGCACACTGCAGGCCAATGGTGAGTAAGATGCCCCTAAAATTGTTGCGCTATCGTGTACCGTTTTGGCTGTATTTCAGGAACATACATACAAACAAGATGAGAGTTTTAGTAATATGATAATATACTAGACCAAGTGGACCCATTCCTCGCAGAGGGGGACAGGAAGGGGAGAGCGCTGGTGCCCCGTGGACCCAAAGCCTCTCCTGTATTGGTCTAGGACCTTCCCCCCCCCCCCACCACACAATCCCCCTTATCCTCCCTCCTCCCCCCACTCACACTCCATCACCCCTACCCCACCCTCACTTCTCTAAACCCAGTGGAAACAGGGACCTTGTCTGTTTATATATTTTTGAAAAGCTTTAAAACATTGAATTCTCAAAATCCGATGAAGTATTAAATACACATTTTTAAGTTGCTTTATACTTTGATCATTGTGTATAGTCATTGATTGAGTCAAAGTCATACTTTGGCCCACCTAGATGGCGCTGACTGTTACGCGTCCATTTGCATTAATTCTATAATAGTCCTATTATGCGGTTCTCACATCAGTGTGGGCACACCCGGGATTTAAACCTTGGTCAATTAATCTACCAAGCTACCCATCTTGGAAAGAAACCAGAACACCCAGAGCTAAACGATGTAGTAACAGAAAAATGTGAAAATTTCAGAGAGCACCATTGGTCAGAACTGAACCTAGGTTGTTTGAGCTGCAAGGCAGCCACTTTATTATCTGTGCCATTGTGCCAAGTTAATCCAGGCCAGTCAAACAGTCAAGTTCCATACTTTGTGACAGATTTGCATGCCTACATCTGTCAGCTTATTTTACCACTCTTCACACACAGTCTAAGGGACAAAAACTGGCTGATCACCATTTACACTGGAGTAATCAAGCTCAGGTCATCTTTCAGTCTACACTTGGCATATGATCTGATATCCTTGTGTTTATTGGGCTGTAGATTCTATTTAACATTTTGTACTCGGTACAGCAAGCAAAACCAGGAATAGGCCTTTGTCAACTTTCAAATAATTCATAGAACAGTACTTCATTGCAGAATAACCCATGCTATATTCACAAAACAGCTTGTAAAACAGGTAAGCAAGCCAAGATCTCACCCAAATCCAAAATGTTTAATATACCTAGCCTCTCCACAATCAAATGAAGTGGAAAGGAAACAGCACCAGCGACTAAGAAAATGCAGCAAAAGGTGTGAGGTGGTGTGGTATGGGAACTACTCTACTCTTGATTGCCAGATTCGGCAGAGGAAAATGAACGCAACCCAGTACATAATATGGACGCATCACTTCCTTCTATGCAGACCATCTTTGTGGCGCATTACATAACAAAGGCTGGAAGTATGGTTAAGGATGACCTACACTCTGGCCATTCCATTTTGTCTCTTCTAACTTCTTGATGATATAGGAGCTTGAAAGCTCAGACATCCAGACAACTTTTTCTCCACGGCTATCCGAATCCTGTACCAACAACCTCTTTCACATTCAATTCCCGAAGTTGTTACCATATGCTCTTAACTCTACCTCATTCGGTAATTTTGCTATTGTACTTTAATGTTTTATGGACCACTCTGATTTAGCATCATAATCTTGCACCATTCTCCTGTTTTGCACTGGTCATTGTATTTATCATTACGGTACATACACTGCTTAATTTAAGCTTCATGTGAACAAAGAATTCCACTTCACCCTGGTGTAAATGACAATAAAGTAATATAATATATTACAATCAACAAAGAACAAGACTAGAAAATAGCAGGAGTAGGCCATCAAGTCCTTCAAGCCTACCCCATCATTTAATAATATTGCTGATCTCCGCTGGCCTCTACTGCCCTTCTATGCCATTTTCCATTTCTGTTATTCCCCAACCTATCAAACCTACCATGTTATTTTAGCTACTAGTGAAAACTTCCCAACAACTTCTAAACCACTAGGTATGAAATCCCAAACAATTTAGTCTCTCTTGGTAGGCCAACCCTCTCATCCCAGGAATTAGCCTGGCAAATCTCATTTCTACTAACTTCAATACTCTAATATACTTTTTTAGAGACCAGGCGAGGCAACCTCAAACCCTTTGCTATTAAGCCAAATTTTTATTTGCCTTCTCAACTACTCATTGGACCTGCTTGCTAGCTTTGAGATTCATGCACAAGAACACCTAGATTCCTCTGTATTTCAGCAGCCTCTCTCCATTCAGTTAATAATCTACCTTTCGATTCTCTTACTGAAGCACATGACCTTACTTTACCACATGAAACAACATTTGGCAGCCTTTTGCACACACACCATCTATATCTCATTGTCTAATCACAGAATCCTTTTTGCAACATGGCCTTCCACCCAAGAAGAGCTAAGAATAATTATATATTTTTTTGTAGAATAAAGACATGCTAAAGTGAACTGTTCCAGTCTGGATGACGGAAAACTTCTTGATTGCAAGGACCACACTATCTCAGGCATTTCTTAACATGATCAAATACGTATTTCTCACAATTCAAAATCCAAAATATTATTCAGATCCTGGTTTAGGATAGTACGGACCAAACTTCAATATTTCTAGAAACCGTCAGAATATAAACAAAATCAGAAGTACATTTACCTGGCTGCCACACAACACAAATTGAGTTAGAAAGAGATTTGCTGAAAGTTTTTGCCAGACACTTAACACCACCATTCCTACAGTTGTCTCAGCACAAAATAATGCTGTTTGTCACATGGTACGTGCAGCTGTCCCTGTACCTTCAACATTGTCAGCAAGAACCACGAGAAAAAATATTATGAACTAGGCCATCGGGAATGTTTGAAAATGCATGATGTTTCCATCCTTTTGAAACTTGGACACTTAAAACAGTTTGTCCGCTCTGCTTGTTGGTTCTGCTAAACATCAACAGAAGACAATGAAAACCACCAAAAGCCTTAGCAGCATTGTATGTATGCCCTTTTCCTTGTTTTTATTGTTGCCTACTGTTCACATGTCAAGTTTTAGACATCCTTCAAAATGTGAACTAATTTAATAATGTTTTCACAAACAAAGAGTGAACCATCGTTTTAACGACCACCTTTTTACAGATGTCGGATTTAGCAGACAGGCCTGCCGACCCATTCCTGGCTTGCATTGTCCTTTACGGCCGTTTAGAGCCCTGTTTCCACACCACTCCCGATTCTGAAGGTGCACCAGTGAGCCGGCCTTCAACCACCGAAAGGACACAAAGTGCTGGAGTAATTCAGCGGGTCAGGATCTCTGGTGAACACAAATAGATGACGTCGGGACACTTCCTCAGACTGATTCAGTTAGTTGAGTTAGCTCATCTGATTCAGTTAGCTCCACACTATCGTTTCACTTTAAAACTAGGCACCGGGGTCTGCACCAGCAAGCCCCACTTCAACGGTTCACACCGCTGTTGTTGCGGCTCACGGTGTCGCTCTTCTGTGTACCTCCTCAGTCACAATTGGGCTCCCTCCCCCGCTGTCACTTCCAAAGTAGAGTATGTTGACGACTCTGGGGGAGAAGGAGGGGTCCCAAAGGTCTCCCCCCCTCTCTCCCTCCACCAGCGCCTCCTCCCCTGGAGTCGCCGACATACTTCCCCTTGGAAATGACGACAAGTGAGAGGGGAGGTAGCTCCACAGTGACAGAGGGGGCACACTGCAGAGCTACAATGTGAGCCACAATAACAGCCTGGTAAACTGGTGAAGTAGTGCAGACCAGCAGCATGGCCACCTGGTTTAAAGTGAACCGACACAGGGCTGGAATAATTTAGCTGACTGGATTAGTCAGAAGGGTCGCATTGTCATATTCTCCAGAGATCCTGACCATGGAATTACTCCAGCACTTTGTGTCCTGTCGACGGGTGAAGGACGACTTGCTGGTGCACCTTGTGAGTCGGGAGTGATGTCGGAAGCGGGGACTCTAAACAGTCATGGAGACAGTACGAGCCGGGATGGGTCAGCAGGTTATTCAATTCCCAAGAAAGAAAACTGCAGATGCTGTTTTAAATCAAAGGTAGACACAAAATGCTGGAGTAACTCAGCGGGTCAGGCAGCATCTCTGGAGAGAAGGAATGGGTGACATTTTGGGTCGAGACCCTTCTTCAATCTGAAGGGTCTTGACCCGAAACAGCACCCATTCCTTCTCTCCAGAGATGCTGCCTCACCCGCTGCATTTTGTGTCTGCATTCAATTCACATTTAGATTTTATTTGGTTATATTTTATATATTTAAGTTTCTGGCATTCCATGGTGCTTTAGAGGCATGGGATGGGTGTCATTAGTGGGCCAGGGTGTATTGGCGTTTCACTACTACTTGACCTCTGTTGATCCAGAAAAATAGACAATCCAGAAAGGCTCTAGCACAGACCAATTTGATCTGTGCAATTCAAACCGTGGCCCAAATTCATCAATCGCACTGTAAATATTTTGTGTTGCGTAAACACACAATATTCTGGTGAGCCTCTTTCGGATACCCTCTCCAAAGCCTCCACGTCCTTTGTTTCACAGCAACCAGAACTGCACACAATACTCCAAACATGGCCTAACCAGAGTTTTATACAGCACCAACACAACTTCCTGACTTTTATATTCAATGCCCCAACCAATGAAGGCAAATTGGTTGAGAGTGATCAGCCATGATCGCATTGAATGGCGGTGCTGGCTCGAAGGGCTGAATGGCCTACTCCTGCACCTATTGTCTATTGTCTAAATGAATGTCCCAACTGGTGAAAGTAGTTCTGCTGAAACAAGTGTTTGCAAAGCACAAATTGGATATAATGTGAAAGATGAATTAGGCAACGATATTTGCTTTACATGGGCCAAATTGGTAATAATGTGAGTTTGAGTAAAAAAAGATAATTTTGCAAATTGACAAACAGAAATAAAGAGGTCTTTTATTTAAAGTCTTGGGGACAAAAATCCCGTTCCACTCTCCACATGAATCAGGCACCATCGTCTCACAGCTACCACCTCAACCTTGGACAGCCATGAAATTGACAAGCGAACGCTTCTACTGACACTTGTGCAACTATACTCTATTAAACAAAGTATCAAACAGCCGTTTAGTAATTTTTAGCTTGCAGGGGAAAAAACATTTCAATAGAAAATAACTGTTTTTTAAAATCCGGCAGGGAAGAAAATAACTTTGTTATTAAAGTCTGAAACATGTTAGCCCCCTAACCCCCTCTGTCTCACTGACAATCATCCTTTTTGTAACACAATTTTCTATAACATATGGTTTTAGGAAATTATAACATTACTACCTGTAAATGATATGACGGCTTGTGTTGCTACTTTCAGGGAGCTATGGAATTGCATCCCCAGATCCCTCTGAACATCAATGCTCCCAGGAGTCCAGCCATTTATTGTATACCTTTCTTTTATTTATGACCTCCTTATATTTGTCCGGATTAAACTCCACCTGTCATTTCCCTACCCATATTTCTGATTGATGATAATAATAATAATAATATATTCCTTTATTCGTCCCACACCGGGGAAATTTAAATTAATATTTAAAAAACATTTAGACAAGTAAATGGATAGGAACGGGATATGGGCTAAAGGCAGTTGTGATGGAACAGGTGTAGCTGGGGCATTTGGTCGCTACATGCACGTTGGTCCGAAAGGCCCGTTTCGATGCTCTATGACTTTATATCCTGCTGTATCCTTCAATAACCTTCCTCGCTATCCACAACTCAACTACTTTTTGTCTCACCTTCAAACTTAATTAACCCGTTTTCTGTTCAAAACATATACATCGCAAACTCAGATCCCAGCACTAATCTCTGTTGAACACCATTGGTCAGATGTCTTCCAGATATTTCATGGATTCCTGCAGTGCAGTGGACAGAACAATTGGACTAATTGCATTTCTTTTTCAAGCTCCATTTTTCCATTTAGGCACAAGAGAGACAAGAGTTGACCACGTCATCACAATTGGATGATAAACCCATGGTCAGATCCATCACCAATTTTTTCATTTCATGTATGCTTCTCTTACCTCTGTTTCCCCGATTTCTCATCACTTGGCAGCTTCTGAGCCCTTACTTAGTGTTGGCAAGGCATCAGATGAGCACTAGGCAGGCACATTTCAGCAAATGCAAGTAACGATGGATTTGACATTCCCTAAGATTTGCAGTTTCATTTCATTTTTCTTATGGAGCATTATACACCAGCACATGTGCCATGGTAGACGTGTTGAGTTAACCATGCAAACTGTTTAATAACAGTATTATACAGAGTATAATATTTTTGATGCAGTACTTATCATTTGATTAGCTTATTTACAGTTGTTGCTCAACTTATTTGAGTTCTAAGTTTTCTCGCCACGTTCCTAAGATTTTGGTTTAATGCAAGGTTGTGATTTAATACAGCCATAAAGTTAAATCTCTGCATGGCCCCTGATAATCTATGTAGAATGCAGAGGCACTTAAATAAAATCTACCCCAGCTGACTGTCTAATTGAAGTCCTCCTTGCAGTTACTTTTCCGTCCTTAGCCAAAAAAAGCCATACCTTCCAAACCTTCAAATTTACATTATCAAATTTTCCTGTAAAGAAAAACTTAATATAATCCCAAGGGTAAACGATGGATATCAAAAGATACCACAAACAACATGTCACATGCAGAATACCAAATAGAAGAATCCTCATGGATAGGAATAAGTATTTGGCAAAGACAAATAACCCAAAATAACTTAATCATTGTAGTAAGATTTTTGGGATTGTTAATAGTTAAGTGGGGAATAATACAACCATTGGATTTTATCTCAATAACATTCAATCTGATTTAGTTGATAACACTAAATTGGAGAACAGAGGGCTCTGAGATATGAACAGGCAACTTAGGCTGATGTTCAATAGGAGTAGCAGAAACAATCATACTTTGAGGGGTCAAGTTTCACAAGATGTGAAAACAAGTACTATCTGTACAGTATCAGTTCGATGCCATGGAATTATTTGGGAACAGCAAGATGTTGAACGATCATTATATTAATCTGCAGCGTGACAATGTGCCAAAGTTACATCCAGGCAGCCAATGAAGACTTGAGACTTTAAAAACTTTGCATAGAAAAAAATCTCTGATTTTAATGGTAGGTTGTTGCACACAAACCCAAAGAACACAAGAACCTGCTTTATGTGTTATAAATCTGACCGCGAGAAAGGATATCCAGATTTACAAAAGGATCTAGATCGATCAGGGAAGTGGGCCAAGGAATGGCAGATGGAAATCAACACAGACAAGCGAGGTATTACATTTTGGCTTGTTAAACCAGGGCAGGACATACAGTAAATGGTAGGGAACAAAGGAACACGAGAAAATGGGAGTAAGCCACCCAGCCTCTCAAGTGTACCTTGCCATTCAATATGATCATGCCTGGCCTGAACCTGTGCCAGTTCCTCATAACTCAATTCCTCACTCTGAAATATCAATCCATCTCCACCTTAAATGCAACTTATGATTTGGCCTCCACTAGCCTCTGGGGCAATGGATTACAGACATTAACTATCTTCTGAGAGAAGATCATTTATATCATCAGTTCACAACTTTGAGAACATTAGATCATCCCCTAAAAATAACAGCAAAATGTGTTGCATGCCGAAAATCTAAATTTAAAAAAAATGATGGTACTAATAAGCAAACATCAGTATAGCAAGAAATAAAATAATGTTTCAAATTGATGACTTAAGCTGAACTGAAATACAGAGTCATGGACCCAAAATGTTTAGTCATCATCATTCCATTTCGGTATTCTATATTAGAGTAGTCAGTGTACAACGAAAAAATGTAGATTTTAGGTACATAAAACATCCAAAATAATGGGATTAGGCAATGCTTATCCAAAACAATTATTGAACTCTACAAACACCAATGAATCTAAGAACTGCTTGGTTGCAACTAGGGACCGTGGCCATTTTATGTACCAATATTACAGCTTTTTTATTTACTGTACTTTTTTTGTTCATTTTTTTAACCCTTACAATGCTGCTTAACTTGTATAATCGTATTGGAGAGAGCATCATAATGCGGATGCAATAAAATGTTTCATGTGCAGAAGTCTTCAGAAGATGAATGCTCAAACAACCAGGAATAAAGAAAATAATTGTGAATGTATTGTATGACATGGCGAGGATAGAAACTCAGCTCAGAGTTGAACAGAATTCTGGGTGGAAAACTGCAGTAGTCAGTGAGTGGGACACAAACTCAATGTTCAAGCAGGGGAAATGAAATATGCCCAAGAAGATTTTGGAAACACCGTGGAAATACTCTCAGATGGAAGTGTAAATATGGATCATGGACACTGGTACCCAATTACTGCTCTCCCCCCCCCCCCCAAATACAGCCTTTATTTGATTAAAAATAAAACTACTTACTCTGAATTGCCACCTTTGCCAAAATCCAATGTCACCTTTAATTGCACTCATGAATTATGGCTAAAGCAGCAAGAGAATGCAATGCGACTCGATTGACAGAGGAAAGAATCTTGGAGTGAATGTCCAGAGATCATTGCAGATAAGTGGATAAAATGGTTGAGACTTTTACATAACTTGCTTTTATTGTGGGGAGATCTTGCTAAAACTGTACATGGTAATAGTTCAGCTGCATCCAGCGAACCATGGAAAATCACTTAGAACTAGAGAGTAGAAACGATTTCTAGGGATGTTGCCAAGATAGAATTAAAATGTTGAGGAGAAACAAATGAAACTGATATTCAAAACTATTAAAGGCCACTGTTGCCTTGGCAGCAAAATTGAGAACCAGGTGAAGAAACTTAATTGAAGGAAGGAAAAGATTCAGATTAATTTATCATCCTATCTATATACTAAGATTGAATGACATTTCTTGTTCACAAGGAGAGGTGAATGAAATGTTGTTTTACCAAGGAGTATCCAGGGCCTGGAACTCAATGGCTGAAGTGTACAGGAGACTAAAGATCCACCAACATATATTAAATTAAAACCCAAAGGCGGTCTAATCAAACTTTATCTTAGCATTATAAATAGTCAAGTCCTGCTCAGTACCCTGCCAGTTGAGAATTTCATCTTGGCTGTAGGCATTACCCTTGTGGTTGCCAACCAAGGAGACAGCCTACATACATATAATCCTGTATAATCTGAAGGGTCTCGACCCGAAATAGTCACCCATTCCTTCTCTCCAGAGATGCTGCCTGACCCGCTGAGTTACTCCAGCATTTTGTCTACATCCTGTATAGTCTCTTCTTTGACAAGATAGCACACAACAAAAAGCTTTTCACTGTAACTGAGTACATGTGACAATAATAAACTAAACAAAACAATGCCACCCAGCAAATAAAGTCAAAAGTTGAGATTTTTGTTTTTTTATTGTCAACACGGTGGGGAGACGAAAGAGGACGACGTTTTTAAATTTAAATACATGATCAAATGCGCAAAACAGAAATCTAGGTATCAGAATCAGGCCATTCAGCCCATCAATTCAGTTTGGTAATAAAACACCAGTGGAAGCACAAATCCTTACCACATTTAAAAGCCACCTGGTGAGTACTTGAGACTCAACGTACAAGCTTACAACGAGATTGGAAGTAATAAATATTTTCCGTCCCGCATAGGACACAAACGGTTGAATGCTGCCCTTTTGCTATAAATTTATGAATAGAACTTTGCCTCATCCACAAATCTATCCTAAAGTCACATTAGCTTCACTATGCAGGATATGGAACAGAAACTAATTCACTCCACTGATTTTTGTTAAATTTGAAACATTCAGCACCAGTAAAATATCCAAATAGGAGGAAGTTAAAACCATTTTTCCATGTTTTTCCACAACATGCCCAAACAACTGACAATCTGGATGTGTTTTCTTGAACCTCTCAATCTGTAGAATAAAAAGCTCTGGCAATTGTATAAAGCAAAGTCAATGTAGGCCTACATACATCTGTTTCAAAAGTGCCTAAACCCGAATCACTGTTACATTGTCGGAAGTTACAATGGAACAAGTTTGTGATGTTCTTCAGCTCTTGAAAGATAAAAAATAAAAATTAGTGTTGTTAATAAACAAGATTGTATTTAGAGGGTTAGAAAATGTACTTCTACTCACAAACTTTCCCGCGTAAAACTATGGGATATTGTTCTACATCACAAAGCATAAACAAATAGATTGCCAAATAATGCACACACTATCTTAAATGTCACTTTATCCACAAGAACGTTACTGAAACCTCACTATTAAACTCCATTTTCTGACTCAGCACAAATGGTAACATGACATTTCTATTGTCATCGAAAAGACCTGCTGATAATCCAAGAACTCTTTTATGTGAATCACTGAAGTTATATCTTATCCACATTCCCAACTCAAACTCAAAATACACCATCTCACTCAGAATTCCAGAGCTTTCTGCAGAAAATGTGGCCATTTTCATTCATAACAAGAATTTGGATCACCCAAAATATAAATTTGGTATTATTCCATGATGTTGACCAGACTGCCGTGTCTAATACTGGAAGATTATAACACTGCTTAACACTGGCTCATCCTGATTCAATGCACATAGAAAAATAAATCAAAATAGCTCGACTCCCGAGGAGCCGCGGCGCCTGCCCGAAGGCTCGGCAGTCGACAGGACCTCGGCCAAAGGCTCGGCGTTTCATGGCACCAGTACCCCACCCGAATGCTTGTTGAACTGGGGTAATGGCTCCAGCACCTTAACGGTACTGATGGCTGGAAGAGGAGAGGGACGTCGATTCGCGGGAACAGCTCCACGACATCGAGTCGACACATGGGCCGACTGGACTTTGAATAAAGGTGCCAAAAATGGCGGTGCTCGCATGCGTTATACATGCAAAGAAAAATTTCACTGTGCAGTTGCATATGTGACAAATAAAGTACTATTAAAATATTTAGACAATCAATAAAATTGCCAATAGCTAAACTAGTTATATCACTTCATTTCAATTCTCTCTACGCTTACAAGTTACTTCTTTAGCTAGGTTAGTCATGTCCACTAACTTTTCTTTCTAACCTTCTCCTAGCTAACCATGATCCATTCTACATTTCCCTTGATCCCCCATCTCCTCTCATTTTCACACCTTAAACATCCTTATCTCTGTATCTCCCTCTCCCCTGACTCGGTCTGAAGAATGGGTGAAACATCACCCATTCCTTCTCTCCAGGGATGCTGCCTGTCCCGCTGAGTTACTCCAGCATTTTGTATCTATCTTCGGTTTAAACCAGCATCTGCAGTTCATTCTGACACAAACTTTTCTTTGTTGCATGATCCAGTTCCTCTGTGGAGCATCATAGAATTCCTCATTATAATAAATCATGAAACATGCAAACCCAGATGATGAATAATGGGAGGATAATAATTGTCAAGGCCCAAATAATTGTCAAGACTAGCAAGGCACAGCATCAAATATGTCAAATGATCAGTTTCAATTGCATCTTACTGCCAGGTTCCAGATTACAAAATTACTTTACAAGGTATTATTCAGTTGCAAGCACCACAAATTTGTAAAACAAGTGCAATATATACTCATTCAACTTTGGAGAGTGATACCAGGCAGTGCAAATGTCAATAGTCTTCATTGGCTGAAAGAGACAGGGAACAAGTACCCCAGATGTGACGATCGAAAATGAAGTATGTTAACAAATGGACTTTAAAATTAATTTAAGATGTTTTACACCTTAAAATTATCCATTTTCTTTTTCAAAGCATTATTCCCATAGTAAAACTTGTTTTGACCTGTTTACTCAACAGCCTTCCTCTCTACCCACAACTCCAACAATTTTTGTGTCATCTGCAAACTTACCATTCACATTTATGTCCAAGTCATTTATATACATCACAAACAGAAGTTCCAACACAGAACCCTGCAGACTTCCATCGCTCACAGGCCTCCAGCCATAAGAATATCCTTCCACCACAACCCTCTGAAACATAGAAAATAGGTCCAGGAGGAGGCCATTTGGCCCTTCGAGCCAGCACCGCCATTCATTGTGATCATGGCTGATCGTCCCCAATCAATAACCCGTGCCTGCCTTCTCCCCATATCCCTTGATTCCACTAGGCCTTAGAGCTCTATCTAACTCTGCCTTCTATGAATAATCCATATCTAAATCTAAACATTCAGGTCAATAGGGATCCATGCATCTTTAACATCTGGATTAGCCTACCATGAAGGACTGCATCAAATGACTTACTAAAGTCCATGCTATCACAAAATGCTGGAGTAACTCAGCAGGTCAGGCAGCATCTAGGAGAGAGGGAATGGGTGACGTTTCGGGTCGAGACCATTCTTCAGACTGAAGGTCTCCTTCCACTTTTGTGTAAAATGCATTCTGACGAATCCTTCCCAATAGATCCCTACCATTGATGCGAGGCTCACCAGCCTACAATTTACTCAATCATCTCTGCTTCCTTCAACAAAGGAACAACAATGGCCATTCTTGTGGGCCTTACCAGCAGCAAGAGTAGAAAGATCTTCAAGGCCTCAGCAATCCCCTCCCTTGCCTCACTCAATAACCTGGGATGGGGCCCACCAGTCCCTCGGGATGCCTCCATCTTAATGCTCCACAGAGCCTCAATTCTTCTTTCTTGGTGTAGATCACGGGGCAAGGCAAAATGCACGCCTCAACAAAAATGGTTTACTCAGTTTCCTTATTCAATCATTAGTTCATGCGTGCCCTTTTTCCAGGAGACAAAGCACTGTCACCAGCTAGAGAAATAAAATTTCATGACACTCAAGGACAACTTTCAATTAAATTGCAATGGATTATTGACCATTTTGAAAATACAAGCAAATCCATCAATAAAACAAACAATATTTTTGATCGGCCAAAAGGTAAACACTTTACCAAGAGCTGAGACAATAGGTAGGTATTTGATATCTTTGTGAAGACCTCATTCACTCTCACCCCCACCCCCTAGACTAAATTTTAAAGACCAGTTGCCACTCACAATCCTCCATACAATTCTTGCCATTCAATCTATTATTGATAATCCGAGATGTCAGCAGAGAAGCTCAGATCTACATGCAAGCAGGAAGAAAAAGAGTTATCCAAGACGTGTATTTGAGAAAGTGGTGGGGTTAGCAAGGCAATGTGCTAGGCCAGAAGATACCAATGGCAGCTAATGTGGAACATTTGTGAAAGTTATGGAGCACATCAGAAGTGTTAAGGGTGGCTGAAGAAATTGCACATTATCTTTGAAACTCACACTAGGGATGAAACCTCTTACTTTTTGAAGTATTACGAACCCATATCAAAAATGGCATTTCATTGAGTGACAAAACACAGCAACACACAAAAAAATCACATGGAGTTGACTAAACGATATTCCCTTGCAACTGCCTACTCAATATTTGAACAGTATCAAGCCAGGTTTTCACTGTATGCAATTTCAAATCACTCCCACTGTACAGAATTATTCTGCAAAAAAAAAGTTTGTGGCCTCTGATTTTCCCCATCAATCAGCTCAATTACCTTATCGCAAAAATCTCAACTATTTTCTCACAATGTCCCTTTAGTGCAAACTAATAATGCCTCCCCATGTCCTGATCTTTTTCAAATTCCTCTTCATTGATACCCAAATCTTGTCTAGAAGACACTATTCCAAGCTAAATAGGTTATCTGCTTTTCTTTCTAGTTGCACAGTGAAACTAGTAATGAAGGTAGACACAAAATGCTGGAGTAACTCAGCAGGACAGGCAGCATCTGCGGAGAGAAGGAATGGGTGACGTTTCGGGTCGAGACCCTTCTTCAGACTAGTAATGATGCCTGGTCAGGTACCACACTGCTCTGGAATTCTTCCCCGCATCCCACCAACTTATCACCATGCCTCTCTGCACTGCGGCAGAAATCTTTTGCCAGTCAATTCTGGCATTACCCAAGGAATAAATATTCGTCCCTTCTGATAGCTTTCTTTCCCTTTGCCCTTAAAAAATATTTTGGAAACAGCATCAAGTTGCAAGAGAGAGCATGTGGGCATTGGCAACAAGGCCCACACCTTTTAAAGTGGCATAATATAATAACACTCATGTGCAAATCACCTTAAAATATAAAGGTTTGTTCACCAAGCAATTCTCAGCTAATTGCAGCAGAATGATTGAAAATCAAGATTTTAATTGCAGATGTCAGACAGAATGATACAGGACTGAAACTGGGCCTTTAAGACCATGTCCAACTAACCATTAAGTGCCAATCTGTACTGATCTCATTTATATGCACATCATCCACAGCCTTCAACATGGCAATTCAAGTACTTGTCTAGATACTTACAACCTATGTGAACACGCATCTCCACGACCCAGTAGTGCATTCCAAATTCTAGGTGAAAACATTCTTCCTTAGATCTCTCTAAATCTTTTACCCCAAATCTATGCCCTCAACCTTTAGATACCCGCGCTATGGTGAAAAGTTTCCTACTATCTACCTTAAATGTGCCCCTCAATACTGTGCTTTTCAGACACTTCTGCTCCAAGGAAAACAACCCAAACTATCTTCTTTACACAGGTGTTTTGGTTCTACGGGGAATGCAGTATGCTTTTTAAATTATATACTGCACGATCTAGTATCACACTCAGCAGAGAACAAATTAATTTATCACAGATGTGCCACAGTCCTGGTGCTTGGCAGTGGAGAGAGCAAATATTGAAAGGGGGGGTGGGGTGGGGGCTAACTATCACAATTGAATACTGTCGGGTCATTCATGTGTTTCTGGAAATGCACTCACTCAGAAATATGGTGAGTATCCCATCATACTTGTGACTTGTTCTTTGTTGGATTAACCTTCCCATTAGGTGATTACAATGATAGCAGTCCCAATGAGTATTGAAGTCAAACTCAAAGTACTTGAGGAACACAGCAGGTCAGGCAGCATCTGTGAAAGGAATAGTCAGGTGATGCTTTGGGTCAGGACCCTTCTTCAGATTGAAGTAAGCTGGTTAAGACTAACTACTTGGAGATAGTAACTTTTTGGCATCACAGGAAGACAATCTGACCAAAGGCTTGCTTCTATGATAGTGGGGAATTCATGAAAAAGAATCATCGATTGAGTATTTGTCTCTGGAAATATTTCAGCCTCATCTTTTACATCTTTAATACTGGGCACCGCCAGCATTGTAATAACAGCTCCCATTCCCATGAATTGTTTAAAATGATTATCCATGAAAATCTGCAACTGAAAAGCTATAATCCTTGGGTTCCTACATCACAATTTGGCTTAAAGCATGCTATCCCTTCTAAATTATTGTTTCACCACATAAATACAATATTTATATCCATGAACAAAACACAAAATGCTGGAGGAACTCAGCTGGTCAGGCAGCATCGTGGGAGAGAAACTCCAATTCCAATCCAAGATGCTGCCTGACTTGCCGAGTTCCTCCAGTACTTTGTGTTTTGCTCAGATTCAGCATCTACGGTTTCTGGTGTCTACATTTATATACAAATGCATTATATACTGATAATTGCAATTCCATGGCCCATAGCACTGAATGGCCAGTTTTGAGCTGTTTTTGCTTTGTTGATTTTATGAAAAAAGTTTTGTTTAGACAGCGTGGACAGTCCCTTCGGCCCACCGAGTCTGCACCGACCAGTAATTAACTCTACCCTACACACATTAGGGACAATTTTACATTTACACTAAGCCAATTAACATACAAAGCTGTATGTCTTTGGAGTGTGGGAGGAAACTGAAGATCTGAGAAAACCCATGCAGATCATGGGGAGAACGATCAAAGGATTGAACCTGGGCCTCTGGTGTTGTAAGGCCGGTAGTAGCTCTACCGCTATGCCACTGTGCTGCCCTGAATTTATCCAGTTTGATGAGTGTATAATTTCAACTGTCTTTACAGGGACTGTGCTATTATTATGATCCAACATATCAGGGATTGACAGACACGCCTTAAGATTGGTTCAGTTGGTTTGGTAGATGGGGTGTGAGATTTTCTCTTCCAGCTGCCCCCTTCCCAGACCATTTGGAAACAGTATCATATCTGTGCCATGATCAAGACCATCCATTCTGTCCTTGGCAGAATGCCCCTTACTTGGCTCATTTGCTGCTGAAACAGTTCCTCAGTTTGATCTCTCCTAAAATTCAAATCATCAAAAATTGCTACATAATTCTCAAATGTCCAGATCCAAAATGTCATCCATACATTTCCCTTCAGAGGCTCCCCAGAGTTCTTCAAACAATTTCTTTAAGAAACGCTATTTCTCAAATGGCATCAATTTCAATTAATCAATTGTATGTCTGTTCCCACTGACAAACTGGGTCACGTTTAATCTGTGTAAAATCCATATAATGGCTTTGCCTTTACTAACTCGAATCTTCCCTGGGAATTACAGTGGTCCTGAAATGATTGTCACTATCGATGGTCATGCCTTCAGCTGCTTAGCCCCTTTGGAATCGTGTCACAAACTCTTCAACATGTTTCCTCCATTGATTTTTTTAGTTAATTACCCTAATATTTTGTAACTCAAGTCAGTTTATTTGTGTTCTGAAGTTTCTCAGTACATTAGCTCCATTAATAGTACTACGAGTTCAGGTTGCTGTTCAGCTGTTGTTTCTGGTAAAATATAAAATCCAGTCTTTAGATTTGATTTCAGCTTTTGCATTGGAGTTTTAATTACTATAACAGACTAGCCACTAGAATTGTCATAACTGTAACACAAATACATACCGTCTAATAAATCCTTGTGCATAAAATGCAAGGTGTTTGTAACATGATGTCTTCAAAAAGTGCTGAAAGTAGCCAATATGACAATTACCGTACAGTAATCCTATAGGGCATACCAGCATGCATCTTAGCAGTGGTTGCATATCATAAAGTGTAGATTCAACAGCAAATAATTCTACCCCATGCGAATTTTAATTAAATAATTGAAAAGTACCTGACCAGTGCATCTGAAGTTGAGCCTTTATTCCACGAATGGTGATTAAAGTTTGGGTTTTAAACTTTCAAACAAACCATTTACAATAAATAAGTGAATTTACAATCTAAAATAAACCAGTTTCCCCCCGCAAATATTTTTTGTACTTCAAGACCTTAGCTTAGCGTTTACTTAGATACGGGTGCGCTGCCATCATTATTGAGTAGATACCTGAGAGAGTGCAAACAGACGATTCATTCAAATGGAGACTGGTCTCCATATTTGGGCCTCAAGCCTCTATAACAAATTTCTCGACTACCAGATGGAACATTTCGTAATAAATATATACTCGTGCTATGAGAAAAAACAGGGGTTAAAGATCAACTGTGTTTATTAAAGCATTGAAGCCTGAAGTTGACATGGGTTGCAAAACGGCCAATTTGAAGCTTTTTAAACCGCCTTGTTCGACACAATTAGTAGAACTTAGATACAGACGTATCTCGGACAAACGATGGAACTCAGGCCACAAACTCTTTTCACCTCGGAGCCTTCATCCAGCCCAGCATCGCCACAACCCTGCCTGCTGTTACGGACAAATGAACAAAGGCCCCAAGTTGCCCCACACACTTTCCTCCCAGTGTTCTACCTTCTCTTCGCCCCCCTCACTCGATTTAAAAAATAATATTTTTTATTACCTTCTGGCGACTCAGCGGCCTCGTCCGAATCCCTCAGAAACGAGGGGACGAACTCTGCTGCGTGGACGTTTGGAACGAACGGCTTGGCGTTCACATTGAGCTTCGAAAAAGAGGAGTTCATCTGGGCCTCGACATCCGTGTCGGCCGCCAGCTCCCAGCAATCAGGGGCGTAATCCGCCACGTCCTTCGAATCCATGGCCGTACTGAGAATGTTACTGGGCTTAAAAATAACGTGTCCTTTTTTCCCTCTCTATCTCCCTCCCTCCCTCCCTCCTTCCTTCCTTCCTTCCTTCCTTCCTTCCTTCTTCCTTCCTTCCTTCCCTCGTTCGCTCCTCCGTGGCTGTTAGTGCGCGGATTGGAAGGAGGCCTGGGACCAGGCTGTGGCTTGGCCGGTATGAAGCCGAAAGCCTCCTGTCCTCGCCGCCGCTCCGCCCGCTCCTCGTGTGTTTCCCGAAAGGGCTGACGTTCACTTACGTGATAGACTAGTGATAAACGCCCGCCGCTGCGCATGCCCGAGCGGGGCAGGCACGGCATTGTGGGAGCTGTAGTTTAGACGGCGGCAAACTCCCCTTGTGCTTCCGGCGAATGGAACTACATTAACCAGAAGCCCGCGCGCCGAGTCGGCCAACCACCGGATGCGTGACCTCGCAGTAACAGGCGAGCGTCTCCCGGCGGAGGTGAGGGAGTGAGTGAGTGGGTGAGAGAGGGAGAGGGAGGGGGAGAGAGAGAGAGAGAGAGAGAGAGAGAGAGAGAGAGATTACACCATGTCAGGCTTCAATGGTCATTTTTTCCCCCGGATTAGCAAGTTCCTGGCTTCAACGCGATGGAACCCAAAGATCTAGAAACATAGAAAGTAGGTGCAGGAGTAGGCCATTCGGCCCTTCGAGCCTGCACCGCCATTCAATATGATCATGGCTGATCATCCAGCTCAGTAACCTATACCTGCCTTCTCTCCATACCCCCTGATCCCTTTAGCCACAAGGGCCACATCTAACTTCCTCTTAAATATAGTCAATGAACTGGCCTCAACTACCTTCTGTGGCAGAGATTTCCACAGACTCACCACTCTGTGTGAAGAAATGTTTTCTCATCTCGGTCCTAAAAGACTTCCCCCTTATCCTTAAGCTGTGACCCCTAGTTCTGGACTTCCCCAACATCGGGAACAATCTTCCCGCATCTAGCCTCTCCAACCCCTTAAGAATTTTATATGTTTCTATAAGATCCTCCCTCAGTCTTCTAAATTCCAGCGAGTATAAGCCTAGTCTATCCAGTCTTTCTTCATATGAAAGTCCTGCCATCCCAGGGATCAATCTGGTGAACCTTCTCTGTACTCCCTCTAAGGCTAGAATGTCTTTCCTCAGATTAGGAGACCAAAACTGTACACAATACTCCAGGTGCGGTCTCACCAAGGCCCTGTAGAACTGCAGCAGAACCTCCCTGCTCCTATACTCAAATCCTCTTGCTATGAATGCTAACATACCATTCGCTTTCTTCACTGCCTGCTGCACCTGCACGCTTGCTTTCAATGACTGGTGCACCATGACACTCAGGTACCAGGTACCAGGTCACGTTGCATCTCCCCTTTTCCTAATTGGCCACCATTCAGGTAATACACTGCTTTCCTGTTCTTGCCGCCAAAGTGGATAACCTCACATTTATCCACATTATATTGCATCTGCCATGCATTTGCCCACTCGCCTAATCTATCCAAGTCACTCTGCAGCCTCCTAGCATCCTCCTTGCAGCTAACACTGCCACCGAGCTTCGTGTCATCCGCAAACTTAGAGATGTTGCATTCAATTCCCTCGTCCAAATCATTAATATATATTGTAAATAACGGGTCCCAGCACTGAGCCTTGCGGTACCCCACTAGTCACTGCCTGCCATTCCGAAAAGGACCCGTTTATTCCTACTCTTTGCTTCCTGTCCGCCAACCAATTCTCTATCCACCTCAACACTGAACCCTCCAATAACGTGTGCTTTAAGTTTGTACACCAATCTCCTATGTCGGACCTTGTCGAAGGCCTTCTGAAAGTCCAGATATAACACATCGACTGGTTCTCCCTTATCCACTCTACTAGTTACATCCTCGAAAAATTCTATAAGATTCGTCAGACATGATTTGCCTTTCATAAATCCATGCTGACTTTGTCCGATGATTTCACCACTTAACAAATGTGATGCTATCACATCTTTAATAACTGACTCTAGCATTTTCCCCACTACCGATGTTAGGCTAACTGGTCTATAATTCCCCGTTTTCTCTCTCCCTCCCTTTTTAAAAAGTGGGGTTACATTAGCTACCCTCCAATCCTCAGGAACTACTCCAGAATCTAAAGAGTTTTGAAAAATTATCACTATTTCTGGAGCTACTTCCTTAAGCACTCTGGGATGCAGCCTATCTGGCCCTGGGGATTTATCGGCCTTTAATCCATTTAATTTACCTAACACCACTTCCCGACTAACCTGGATTACCCTCAGTTCCTCCATCTCATTAGACCTCCCGGTCCCCTGCTATTTCCGGCAGATTGTTTATGTCTTCCTTAGTGAAGACAGAACCAAAGTAGTTGTTCAATTGGTCAGCCATCTCCTTGTTCCCTATGATCAATTCACCTGTTTCCGACTGCAAGGGACCTACATTTGTCTTAACTAGTCATTTTCTCTTCACATATCTATAAAAGCTTTTGCAGTCAGTTTTTATGTTCCCTGCCAGTTTTCTCTCATAATCTATTTTCCCTTTCCTAATTAAGCCCTTTGTCCCTGATGTTTCTTCCCTGATGTTTCAAGGCCTGCTTTGCAGCGATGTGCCTCAAGGCTAGACCTTCCCCGGGTTCAGTGTGAATTAGACGAATGCCATTTTATACACTTACTGCAATCCCTGAGATATGAAGCACTTAACGAAATGTCCCAAGCATCCCAAGTAACATAATGTCAAACATTATTTCTACACCCTTCTAAGGATCATTAGCATACTGATTGGAATGCCAAATATATTCGATACCGTTGAAATAATAGAATATCGGAACCATTTGTGTCCTTGGCCCTACTCTGCCGTTCATGAGGATCACGGATGATTTTAACTTTAAGCACCATTTTCTTGTCCGATCCCCATCTCTGTGTAAAACCCAGAAACGTATTGATTTCTGTTCTATGCAAAGTTGATGCTTAAACCCCACGGCTCTCCGGGGAAGTTAATTCCGAAGATCTCTTTTGAGTAAAGCAATTTCGCCTTGGTTCAGTCCTTAAAGGTCTACCATATTTTGTGACTCTGATCTCAGTTCAAGATTCCTTAGCTATGTGGAGCGTTCTTCCTTCATCTACATTGGCAAGATTGCATGCTTCAATGAGGTCACTTCTCACTCTACTGAACTCGAAAGAATAGTACTGTATTCAAATGGGGCAGACTTACCATTCCAAAATCAGTCTTGTGAATCTTTCGTGCACTCTCTCTTTAAGAAGTATCAGCAATTGTTTCGTCATTCACTCCATGTTCGTTGTGGAATCCTTACTCTATGGAATCTTGCACTAAAGGCCTTTGTAATAACTTGCTGCACCAATATAAGTGCACATGACAATAAACTCAACTTGAATTTATAAAGTTCTTTGCTATGCCTAAAAATGCATATAACAATGCATAAATCACTTAGCAGGGACATTATCAGACTTAAAATTAACAAGCCATTGAAGCAGATATTTCCACAAGTTATTTGGTTAAAATTCTAGGTTTAATATGTCAGTGGAAAGGAAGGCAGATTGTAGAAAGGGATTTCAAAATCTGGTCCTGACAGTTGTAGATTGGTGACTGAAAGAATGGAAGATAATGGAAATGATTGTTTGACCAAAAGCCTGCATATGGGCCAGAAAGCATAGGAGTGATAAATGAACAGAATAATAAAGTTTAAATAAGCAGGAAAGTGTTGGATGATAAGTTTCTAGAAAGCACAACGAGGGGTGGTGGCTATGAGTGTACTGGAGATTATGTTATATAGGATATCTGCAGATGATCTGAGGCTGTGGCAGAGTCAAGGGATATTGCAGAGACAGATTGGTATGAAACTTAAGTTGGGACAAATATAACATCAAGATTGACAACAGACTGGTTCAGTTTCAGTCAGATAACAGAAAGAAGGTTTGTTGATAGTTACGGAACAGAGTGTAATAGAATTACACAGCCATACAGCATGGAATCAGGCTCTTCGGCCCAACTTTCTCACACCGACCAACATGTCCCATCTACACTAGTCTCACCTGCTGTGTTTGGCCAATATCCCTTTAAACTTATTCTATCCATGTACCTGCCTCAACTAGCACCTCTGGCAGCTTGTTCCATACCCCCACCACACTTTGTGTAAAAAAGTTACCCCTCAGAATCCAATTAGATTTTCCCCCCCTCTCACCTTAAACCTATATCCTCTGGTTCTCGATTCACCTACTCTGGGCAAGAGACTCTGTGTGTTTACCCAAATTATTCCTCTCACAATTTTGTACATCTCTATAAGATCACCCCTCATTCTCCAAGGAATAGAGTCCCAGCCTGCTCAACCTCTCCCTATAGCTCAGTCCCTCGAGTCCTGGCAACATCTTCATATATCTTCTCTGCACCGTTTCCAGCTAGACAACATCTTTCCTATAACATGGTGACCAAAACTGAACACAATACTTCAAATGTAGCCTCACCAACGTCTTACAAAACTGCATCAGTCACGACTTGTATACTCAATACTTTTGACTGAAGAAAGCCAATGTGGTGCTGAAAGCCTTTTTGACCACCCATTTTACCAGTGACGGCACTCTCAAGGAACTATGTACCTGCACTCCAAGATCCCTCTGCTCTGCAACAATCCCCTGAGCATTCCTATTCACTGTGTAGATCCTGCCCATGTTGGACTTCCCAAAATACAACACCTCACATTTCTCTGTATTAAATTCCATCAACCATTCCTCAGCCCACATGGCCAACCGATCAAGAACCTGCTGCAATTTTTAGCAACCATCTTCATTATCTACAATACAAGTACAATACAATATTGTATATGTATATACAATAACATAATGTGTTATATACAAACTCGCTAATCTTGCCATATGCATTCTCATCCATATCATTGATATAGATGACAAACAGTAATGGGCCCTGCACCGAACTCTGAGGCACACCACTAGTCACAGGCCTCCAGTGTGAAAGGCAACCTTCCATCATCACCTCTGCTTCCTTTGTGAAGCCAATTTTCTATCCATTCAGCTATCTCTGCATGGATCCCATGCGCTCTAACCGTCTAGAGCAGCCTACCATGCGGAACCTTGTCGTAAACATTGCTGGAATCCATAAATACAATGTCTACAGCTCTGCACTCATCAACCTTTTTGGTCACATCTTCAAAAAACCCAAATCAGATTTATGAGACACGACTTCCCACGTATAAAACCATGCTGACTATCCCTAATCAGCCCTTGTCCATCTAGATGCTTGTATATGTTATCCCTCAGAATGCTCTCTAGTAACTTTCTGACCACAGATGTTAGGCTCACTTGCCTGTAGCTTTTCTCTGCAGCCCTACTTGAATAGAGGCATAACATTTGCCACACTTCAGTCGTCTGTACCTCACATATATTTAATGATGATTTGCAAATCTCAGCCAGGGCACCAGCAATTTCCTCTATAGATTCCCACAGCATTCTCGGATATATCTGATCAGGCCCAGGAGATTTGTCTATCTTCATACACATCAGGACCTTCAGCACCTCTTTGGCCATTAAATCGATTGCTTTCAAGACACTTCTATTGACGGCCCCAAGTTCCCCAGTCTTCATGTCTTTCCCCACAGTAAAACCAAGAGAAATACTCATGGAGAACCTTGCCCATCTCCAGTGGCTCCACGCAGAGTTGACCACATTGATTCCTGAGGGGTCCCATTCTCTCTTTGGTTACCCTTTTTCCCTTTATCTGTATACTAAAACTCTTGTTTGTTCCTGAACTACAGCCAAAATGGTACATGATAGCGCAGCAATTTTAGGCCCACCTTACTCACCGTTGGTGCGAATGGAAGAGGTTTCATTGAAATCGGTGTTATATTTTTAAAGTTATTCACATTTTAAAGTTTAAATCTATCTCCTAGGGAGGGAGGGGGTGGAGGAGTGGGGGAGGGAGGGGGGAGGAGGGAGGAGGGAGGATAAGAGGGGTTGAGGGGGATGGAGTGGGAGAAGGGAGGGAGGGGGAGGGGAGTGGGGTGGAGGGGATGGGGAGGAGGGGGAGGGGAGGAGGGGGGTGGGGAGGGGAGGGGGTGGAGGGAGGGGGAGGGAGCGAGGGGGAAGGGGAGGGGGGAATGGGGGAGAGGAAGGGAGGGGGTGGAGAGGGTGCTGCACCATTGCAGGAGAGGTTTGGGCCCAACTTGGTCTAGTGTATGTATAAAATCTCAATGCTAGCTGCGAGAGCTATCTCCTGTCCCCTTTTTGCCCTCCTGATTTGCTCTTTTAACTTGCTCCTTTGTTCCTGAAACTCCTCCAGGGATACATTGACCCCAGCTGCTTATACCTGCCCCAGGTGTCCTTACTCGTGACCAGAGCCTGAATTTTCCATATCATATCATCATATCATATACATACAGCCGGAAACAGGCCTTTTCGGCCCTCCAAGTCCGTGCCGCCCAGTGATCCCCGCACACTAACACTATCCTACACCCACTAGGGACAATTTTTACATTTACCCAGCCAATTAACCTACATACCTGTACGTCTTTGGAGTGTGGGAGGAAACCGAAGATCCCGGAGTAAACCCACGCAGGTCACGGGGAGAACGTACAAACTCCTTACAGTGCAGCACCCGTAGTCAGGATCGAACCTGAGTCTCCGGCGCTGTATTCGCTGTAAAGCAGCAACTCTACCGCTGCGCTACCGTACCGCCCAATCCAAGCTTCCTTACGTTTGCCTGTCTTGCCCTTCACTCTAACAAGAATATGCGTGTCCTGGTTTCTTGTCAGCACACTTTTAAAAACATCCCACATTTCTGAAGGTAGACACAAAAAGCTGCAGTAACTCAGTGGGGCAGGCAGCATCTCTGGAGAGAAGAAATGGGTGATGTTTCGGGTCGAGACCCTTCTTCAGACTGAAGTCAGGGGAGTGGGCGGGACGAAACTTTTCTGAAGTTCCTTCACACAACTTGCTCCAATCAATGTAATGAGGAAGAAATGTTTTTAAAAATTTTAGCATTATGAAACTGGAATAAATTTTATTTCATCTAGTTTCGGGTGTTGGAAAAGTAGTCTAAATTTCAGGATTACATTTTTTAAAAGAACTGTGTAAAATAACCCTAATCTGTATGTATCATCCTTCAATATTTTCCCCTGTAAAGTATTTGTAGACTGCAATAACATGCAACAAATGAAATGCATCTTAAGAAATGCTTTTAAAGTGTTATGACATCCATGGTATTTACTCCATTTGGAGCAGCTGAAAGCTGACTATAGCTCTGAAGGTCTTTGAACTTTTGCAGGTTACAGATTTGCAACAGACAATTTAAATAGCTTCACATCACATGATTCTATTTTTAGAGTCAGAGATAAAAAGAACGAGGGATACAGCAAAAATACAAAGAGAGCATGGAAGGGGTATTTTATCTTTAATAATCAACTCTTTGAAATGGAATTACAATATTTTGTCGTGAAATTAAAACTACCTTATGATGCTTTCTCTTATAGGTGCATTCCACGTTTCTATCTTTCCAAAGATCATTTGGTGACATTAATTACAGTGCAAGGAGGCATATATCTTTTAATTTCAAGAAGGACTGGCACATTGGATGAGAGTTACATAGCATGCCAAGCTGCCTGATAAACTCTCCCACAGACATTCAGCAAGTCAAAGTCATAGAGTGATACAGTGTGGAAACAGGCCTTTCAGCCCAACGCCCACACCGGCCAACATGTCCCAGCTACACTAGTCCCACCTGCCCGCATTGGTCCATATTGGTCCAAACCTGTCCTATCCATGTACTTGTCTAACTGTTTCTTAAATGTTGGGATAGTCCCAGTATCATCTACCTCCTCTGGCAGCTTGTTCCATACACCCACCACCCTTTGTGTGAAAAAGTTAACTCTCAGATTCCTATTAAATCTGTTCCCCTTCACCTTAAACCTATGTCCTCTGGACCTCGATTAATCTACTCTGGGCAAGAGACTCTGTGCATCCACCCGATCTTTTCCTCTGATGATTTTATACACCAAGTGAAAATCAAAAATTACAGGTGCTGGCAATCTAAGCAAAGCTGATAATATAGCTAAAGTTTAGGTAAGGTCTCAGACTGATGTCCTATCTTCCCTCCCAGGTAGGTATTAAAAATATTTCCTTGGTGTCAAATGTCTCCCTTTTATAATTGCTTTGGAACATTTCACAGAGTGAAAATTGCCAAATCAATATTAGTTCTTGTTTAAGATGTTAAGTGGTAACATAAGTATTTTTATTTTCCACATTCTTACACAAAGTTCTCAACTAAAATTATGTTTTATGCAGAGCTCTTTAAACAATTTTTGTTATAATATTTTAATAGTACAGCAAAGGACTTTTCCAGCTCACTATAAATTAATATGGAAAATACATGAGCAATGCCATCTTATGATCACACTTGAATATATCACAAAATATGTACATTAAATTACGTTGTTACTTTTGAGAAAGCTAATGCTTTAAGGCTAAAAATATAGTGTTATGAGTAAGATTAATGGATGATGCATATTTATGAGAAGCTAAACTTATTATATATTACAACCTCCAGGCGGGCATGAAACATCACCAGAGCTTGTGGTTCAAGACCCTGGAGTACAGGCGCCAACGCCGCAATACGGTCATAGACGGCAGCCACGGACTCCCCAGAACAACGACCAGAGACGACCTCACCTGTGGAAACTGGAAGGATCTGCCTGTCATGAATAGGCCTAGTCTGTCACATAAGAAAATCTAACCACAGATGAAAAATCCCCCTCTCCAAGCAGGACAACGCCAAGCCGTACCGTCATCTCCCCAGATGGACTGATGCCAGAGAGGTTTAATTTAGGTACCTCAAAGATAGCAGAGAGAAGAAGGCCTTTACCTCAATTCAGAGAGATGAATGGATAGTGTATTAATTCATTATGTGTTCTGTAGTGTCAAAAGAACAGCATTGATCCATAACTCCGTTTTCTTGCATTAGTTGCTCCGGTCCATTATCTATTAAATGCAGGCCTTTACTTTCTTGTTTATGGTATACCATGTGCTTCAATTGCAGAGCTAATTTATATTTTCTATCAAATGTCATCAGAAACTGTATATTTGAATTGAAGGACTATAGTTGCAGAAGGAGCATTTCAAAAACTATCTTCACTAATTGGTGAAATGAGTCGATGTGGCTCATATTAATTTTGTCCTGCCAACTAAAATGTTAAATTCGAGTGAAGAATCTGTTTTATTTATTTAGAATTAGGATTAGGATTCCAGGCAGTGACGAACGCAGTTGCATATTTTAGTTAACAGTCTCTTATCAAAATGGAAGCACTGTTCGACCGGCATCCAATGTAGATCAGGAAGCACAGGGGTGATGCATGAAGAAGACTTGCTGCACTGAGATATGCACACAAAATTTTAAACAGTGGGTGGGATGAGGAGGGGTAGCAGGAATACTTTGAAAAAGGTCAAAATCAAGTGGTAATAAAGGCAGGATGAAGATTTCAGAATGAGGTGGGGCAGAGTTGGGGTAGCTTCTGGAGGTAGAATCGGGATCAATGTGATGGCACGGATATGTGGTCGAGAGCTCAACAAGTCAAATACAATACCATTTGGTTTAGTTTTAGACGTATGCTAGGGTGAGGAATAGAAGGAATCAGTGGCTGTGGATCTGAGATTGCGATGGGAACTGACAACAGTTACTTTACTCCTTCCAAAATGTTGTTTGAGGAAATTGGAGCTCATCCAGTGCTTCATTCCAGTTAAACAATCTGACAATTTAGGGATAGTTGACGGTAATGATGTGAGGTAAACCTGGTGTCACCAACATCCAAACTATTTTGATCCAATGCTTTACCGTGGAGCTGGGTTCTGCAAGGACACAGGTTGTAATTATAATCAAGGATGTTTCTTTTTTTGTGTGTTTTTGGGGTTGTGTAATTTGCCTATTTTAATGCTTTATTGTGTAATCTGCCTATTTTAATGCTTTTATTGTTGGACTGTGGGTGACTGAATTTCGTCCAATTTGGATGACAAATAAAGCTATCTTGAATCTTGAAGGTATTCTCTGAGGATTGGTTTAATTACCCGCCTTATTGAAAGAGATGCTTGATATTTGGTATAAGTTGGGACAATTATTTGATACAACTCTGATGAAATATGCTAAATCACTGACAGAATTCTGCAAATATATTTAAAACCTATAGTTTTAAGATGTTTTGTTTGTGAAAATTAGAATGCATTTTATTTAATTTTAGAAGTAATATTTTAAAAATGAGAAGCACAGTGTTTTGAAAAAAAAAGAGACTAGTTTGTGTTAGATCTTAACTTAAAGCATTAAAATTGCATATTAATTTAATCAGTATTTTTTCAACCAATGAAAAGCCATTGGAAAGAGTATAAGTGCTCCCTGGGTTATGAGCAAAGATGCTAGAGGAACAAGATGGACCACTCCGTTGAAATCGCGTATACTGAAGTGCAGTATGCAAAGGAGCCATTTTAGTAGACAAAACCCGTCATTTGCTATGTCTCTCGCAGTGTAATCAGTGTTTTGGGGGAACAGTATGTGTGATGATACCATTAAAATGCAGAATATATCTCATCTATCAATTCACAGATTTTTGTTATTTTTCTTTTTAAATGTTTCTGCAATTTTCTGCCTACTAAAATGGCATCATGACGTACTACGGTTTTCAGAGTCGAGTGGTCTTTCTTGTTCCTCTAGTATCTTTGGTTATGAGTGACCTGATTTACAAAAATTCTCACTTTAAGAAATTCTCCCAGATGATTTTTAAGCATTTTTTAAGCTAGTAACAACAATAATGATAAAATGTTTCATGAACCTTGTGTTCATTAATTACTGGATACAGCATTTGGGTGGTTTAATCATTAGTTTAATAATGGGTAGTGTTTGGGTGATTATTCAATGAAAGGAAATAATTATATTAAGGTTATGTTGTGTGATTTGATATGGGTAACTGTAGAAAACTGACATTTCTGACTTGGGCGGCACGGTGGAGCAGCGGTAGAGTTTCTGCCTTACAGCGCCAGAGACCCGGGTTCGATCCCGACTAGGGGTTCTACCTGTGACCACATGGGTTTTCTATGAGATCTTCGATTTCTGCCCACACTCCAAAGACGTACAGGATTGTAGGTTAATTGGCTTGGTGTACGTGTAAATTGTCCCTAGTGTGTGTAGGATAGTGTTAATATGCGGGGATCACTGGGCGGCACGGACTTGGAGGGCCGAAAAGGCCTGTTTCCGGCTGTATATATATGATATGATATGATATGATATGATATGATAAACTAAATTAAACTAAAGGAGAAATCAGTTTATAGACAAATCTCAGGAATGGAATCCGTATGTACCCTGATTCTCTGTACATTTTTGATATTATTCAGGGAGTTAATTACTTTTGACATGGTCATCCTGAGTCAGAAAGGATTATCAGTTCTTGGATGGAGACTGGGTTGAGGAAATATACATGTATTTAAAGGCAGGGTAGTACGAGTTAAGGCATCTACCAAAAACGGACCATTAGATTGTAAAGTAGACCTAAGTAATCATCATCTATGCTCTGATTCCCATGTCACTGAGCAATTGAGGGTCCTCGTACATTTCTACCTCTATTCCTGGTGGAGATATCTCTCCAACAATGTCTATGTTCAGGCCTGTTTTTCTAGTGTTGGCAGAGTGGCAAAAATAAAGCATGGATATTTGAATCTTTCATGAATTTTCTCACGTGCTTGAATGAGATCATGGCAACAGCTTTCACTTGTGGTTCTTATTAGGATTTACCCCAACTGTTTTCTACGGTGAAAATATGAAATTTGGAAGTGGAGTATGTACTACTGGTCACTAAACAAGTGAGCTCACAGTATCAGGTGGGCCAAGACGCGAGAAGGGATTTTTGAGGCATGGAGAGCTACAGCATGGTTGGCCCACCAAATCCATGCCAACTATCAACCACAATTTACAATTTATTCTACATTAATAACCATCCTTTCGTGTTTGCATTCTCAAGTACATTTATTTGGTCCGAGGCTCCTTCCCGGCTTTGAAATTTTTTCCAGGTTTAGTCACTGAAAGTTGGCGTGCAGGTACAGCAGGCAGTGAAGAAAGCTAATGGCATGTTGGCCTTCATAACAAGAAGATTTCAGTGTAGGAGTAAAGAGGTTCTTTTGCAGTTGTATAGAGCCCTGGGAAGACCACATCTGGAGTATTGTGTACAGTTTTGGTCTCCTAATTTGAGGAAGGACATCCTTGTAATTGAGGCAGTGCAGCGTAGGTTCGCGAGATTTAACCCTGGGATGGCGGGACTGTCACATGAGGAAAGATTGCAAAGACTAGGCTTGTATTCACTGGAGTTTAGAAGGATGAGAGGGGATCTTATAGAGACATATAAAATTATAATAGGACTGGACAAGCTAGATGCAGGAAAAATGTTCCCAATGTTGGGGGAGTCCAGAATCAGGGGCCACAGTCTCAGAATAAAGGGGAAGCCATTTAAAACTGAGGTGAGAAGGAACTTTTTCACCCAGAGAGTTGTGAATTTGTGGAATTCTCTGCCACAGAAGGCAGTGGAGGCCAATTCACTGGATGAATTTAAAAGAGTTAGATAGAGCTCTAGGGGCTAGCGGAATCAAGGTATATGGGGAGAAGGCAGGCACGGGTTACTGATTGTGGATGATCAGCCATGATCACAATGAATGGTCTCCTGCACCTATTTTCTATGTTTCTATGTCATACTTAATATTATTAATCCTCCAATAGCGATTAAACAAGAAAACACTCTGGGAGGTAATATTAACAGGCTGACCCATTAATAATGGGTCTACCAATCACTTCTACAGAAGTTCTAAATTTGATGAGTTAAAGCAGCCTAACAGTCTTCACCCAACTATTATTTACTATGGGTAGACACAAAATGCTGGAGTAACTCAGCGGGTCAGGCAGCATCTCGGGAGAGAAGGAATGGGTGACGTTTCGGGTCGAGACCCTTCGAAGGGTCTCTACCCGAAACATCACCCATTCCTTCTCTCCCAAGATGCTGCCTGACCCGGCGAGTTACTCCGGCATTTTGTGTCTACCTTCGATTTTAACCAGCATCTGCAGTTTTTCTCCTATACATATTACTTACCATGATTGTATAACACCAAAATGGTGAGTGAGTTCTGAGTCATTTTCGAATGTCGCTCTACACTTCTGCAAATGCAGTATATTATTGCAGTAATAATTTTTCATGCAAAACTGTAAGTTTCAGCAGGCTTGCCACTTTCTACAACAGCCCATGTCATTATTGATGTAAAAACTGGAGGAGCACTGTGTTCTTGAAAGGCTGTAATGTTGCACCTAGTCAGAGATAGGGAATTTGAAGATTAGGATGAAAAATGTGAAACCCAGGTCTCAGTTGAACATGAAACCAGATTGAGAGAAAAGGATAACGGGAACAAAAAATGGTATGAGTGGGCTAATGAAAAGCTGAATTAAGAAGATAATCAGGCATATTGCACCCTTCCTGTTGGTTCATGCACCCCATTTGCCCCCCCCCCCCACAGCTGACTATTTATAAAAAATAACATAAATTGTAGCCCAGTTAGGAAAAATAAATGTGATAAACTCCATGCTACATTGAAATAATTGATCTCACCTAGTGTGCAAAAGGAAGTTTAAAATCATCTCTTAATGAACTGAAAAAGAGTTGTACGAGATTCTGCCAATGTACGATATCCATCTCTCCCTGAAGGAAGTACTTATGTGGCAACAGATTCATGCCAGGATTTGATGCCCTCCCATAACTGAAAACAAATTCTTAAAACTTGTATACGGACAATATACACATGGGTTATGTTGTGAATGGTAACTCACAAAGAACTACTTTGCAAGGAGCCAGCTTCGTCAACAGGGAAAACTGGTTGTGCTGTAAACATAATTTGACGTGATTTTAAGAGAGAGAAGTTCAGAATATTACTTTTGACATCCCAATATTGAATGTGCCTTGATTTTCAAGGGAGTAAAATTAGTGAATTAAAAAAAAGACTCTCATGTTGGTTGGCTTAGAGTTTGACTGGTAGATGAGTGGGACCAGATCACCATCCACCCATAAACTACTAGTCGTGTTAAGACTTGAGGTTTCCCCATGAAGTCCATATCGTTGATAAAAACAAAGTTTACCTTATTCATTTTTTCTTTATTGTGAACATTTCATAATTCATTTCACAGAATGAGGTATTTTACCATTTAACTAAAAATAAAATGAACAAAATTATATATTAATTGCATACTGCAATATTTTCAAACATGAAAGGAACTTGCATAAGCCAAGACTTTTCACAGCCACAGAACGTCCCAAAAAGCTCCATGACCAATAAAAAAAATATTGAAGTGTGTTTATATCTGCAATGTATGAAACAAGGCAGCTAAGAAAGTTCCTACAAACAATGAAAGGAAACGTGTAGAAGAACTTATTTCGTAATGTTGACCTTGTTAAGTTTGTGCATGTACAACATGTCTCCATCTGCTTCTATACTTTCACTGTATCATGTTCTGTCTAAAATTATTTTAAAAAACATGGTGATATGCATCACTTTTGTTGCAAACTAAAGAATTTATTAAATAAATCCCGTTATCCCACCAGTAAAATAAGCCCCTTTTCCATTGTATCTGAATAGCAAAAGGCTGTTTCTCATATCAGAATAATTCTTATTAAGAAATTGTATTTCTGAAAGGCAATGTTTTAGTAGTGCATGTGTGGTACCAGAAACAAAATATCTGAAGGTTATTTTCAAATTGCATGTGGAAATGTTATTTTTTTGCCATTCATATCACACTATTGATAGTCAAGCAATATCTGAAAAATTGCTGTTTAAAATCAGACCATTCCTTTCAAATATCGCACTAATGTTTTAACAATGAAGAAGAAAATGTCCTACCCTGCCCAATCTCTCCCGATAGCTCAGGCACTCTAGTCCAGAGTAAATCTTACCCATAAACTCTTTCCAGTTTAACAACATCTTTCCTGTACCAGGTTGACCAAAACTGGACACAATACTCCAAATGTGGCCTCACCAATTGCGACATAACATCCCAACCTGTTTACTCAATACCTTGACTGATGAAGGCCAATGTGACAAAATCCTTCTTGACCACACTATGACACCATTTTCAAGTACCTGCACTCATATATCCCTCTGCTTTAAAACACTCTTCTGAGCCATGGCATGGCATTCACTGAAGTTCCTGGCCTGGTTTGACTTCCCAAAGTGCAATACCTGGCACTTATCTGCATTAAACTCCATTGACCAAGTTCACAGTGGGCGCTGTGGCACCGTCTGGAGAGAATCGGGTGGGGAATGAGGTTGGGGATGGACTGGTAGCCGAGGACAAGTAAGGGGCTGGTGGTCGAGGGTGAGTAAGGAGCCGGCGGTTGAGGTCAGGCCTTGTGGTCGGATGGGCCAGGTGGATGCTGGACACACCGCCGAGAACAAAGAGGGACCCGCCCTGGAGGGGCCGCCGAGAACAAAGGGGGACCCAGCGGGGTGGGGGGGGCAAGAACAAAGGGGGGCCATTGTGGACTAAATGAAATAGTTGTGTAACTGTCGCCCCCCTATATGTAGCGATTCTTTGCTTACCTTGGGTATCCAAAACAGGATTTCACCATGACATGTCACATGTGACAATAACGTATTATTCATTCATTCATTCAGTCATTCAGTCATTCAATACTTTGCCCACTTGCCGAACTGATCAAGATCTTCTGCAATTTTTGATAACCATTTTTGATAACTACAATACCACTCACTTTATTATCATCTTCAAACTTATTAATCATGCTTTGTACATTCTCATTCAAATCTTTGACATAAACTACGGACAGCAATCGGCCAAACACAAATCCCTGAGGCTCACCTCTAGTCACAGGCTTCCAGTCTGAAAAACAAAAGTTCAGAAGTCGTGAGTCCTCAGATAATGAAGCAATACGTGATCAAATGCAACAAGACTTGGACAATATCCAGGCCCGGGGGCTGATATGCAACAAGTAAAATTCGTGCCATACAAGTGCCAGGCAATGACGATATCCAACCTCAAAACATTCAATGGCATTATCATCACTCAATCCCTCACTTTCAATATCTAAGGGTCACCACTGACAGGAATGTGATGGAATACTCTTCACAGGTTTGGATGAATGCAGCTTCAACAAGGTTCCAGAAGCTATACACCATACAGGACGTAGCAGCCTATGAGAGGTATCATATCCACAACTATCATCTAAACCTATTACCTCTACCTGCAAGCAGAACAGGGGAAGCAAATACATGGGTGCATCATCAGCTGGAAATTGTCCTCCAAGGCACACCTCATCCTGACTTGGAAAAATATTGCTTCTTTATTGTCACTGGTTCAAAATCCTTCTCCCCAACAGCATTGCGGAGAGAGACAATACCTGAAGGGCTGCAATGATTCAAAAACGACAACTCACCACACCACCTCAGATAAAGTAATTGTTGTTTTTAAAAGGACTCGTAGCTAGTTCTAGTTCAGCTGAGGAAACCAGCAGAAATCTTTCACACAAATCAGATATTTTTCCGAACAGCATTTCCAATGACCTGTACAAAGCTATGTGATACCCTAGGTATCAACCAGGTAGTGTGTGCATTTCAACATGTACAGTGGCTTCAGGTGACGTGAATGGATAATCACAATATCCATTGATTTTAAATTGCATGTAATATTGAGCAATAATAACATTATGGATCTCTTTAACATTTTTATCATGAAGGCCCATTAATGTATGCCCTCTAAAGTAATTCTCATTGAAACTAGGTATATTAGAGAAAATAATAATTTTCATCAAGGGTTATGGTGATGGCAAATGTAGATATTTTTACACCATCATAACTGCAAAATTACAGAGGTGGATCTTAAATAAAAACAATTTTCTTATCCCATAATCAGATCATTTGAAGCTTTTACTATCAAATATTCATGCACAATTTTACATGAAATAAAAATTTCAGATTCATTTTCCCAAATACTTCATATATGAAATAAGAAGAGAAATCTTACAAATACTCAGCTGGTCAGGCACTGTCACATTGATGCATGGTTATTGATCTGAAATAATAACTGTTTCTCTCCCTGTGCCCGGTGCGGCTCGGCTGCGGGACTTAACATCGCCGGCGCGGCTCGGCCGCGGGACGTTTCAGTGCCCGGTGCGGCTCGGCTGCGGGACGTTTCGGTGCCCGGTGCGGCTCGGCTGCGGGACGTTTCAGTGCCCGGTGCGGCTCGGCCGCGGGACGTTTCGGTGCCCGGTGCGGCTCGGCCGCGGGACTTAACATCGCCGGCGCGGCTCGGCCACGGGACGTTTCAGTGCCCGGTGCGGCTCGGCCGCGGGACGTTTCGGTGCCCGGTGCGGCTCGGCCGCTGGACGTTTCGGTGCCCGGTGCGGCTCGGCCGCTGGACTTAACATCGCCCAGTGCGGCCGCGGGACGTTTCAGTGCCCGGGGCGGCTCGGCCGGGGGGCCTTCCATCCCCTTGCGGGGGCTGTGCGTGTCGGTTGCCTCGGTAGGGGTCGAGCTGTCTGTCCGTGGGTGCGGGGGGAGGAGAGGGGAAGTTTTGTTGCCTCCATCACAGTGAGGGGGTGTTTGGAGTCACTGTGATGGATGTTTGTGTTGGGGTCGGGTGTCCTGTGTTCTTTTCTCTTTTTGCTGTGTCTTGTGACTGCTGAAATTTCGTTCGGTGTTGTGCCGAGTGACAATAAAGTTTTGTTATGTTATGTTATGTTATGTAGTGTTTACATTTTCTATTCTTATTTCAGTTTTCCAGCCTTTTCATTTTGTTTTTTTGATTACATGCATGAGTTTCATACTCGTGTGGCTTCTTTTGTTAAAACAAGTTTTATTCAGTATGGGGTGTTGTGGATAGTTGATCGTAACATTGGCACTGATTAGTTGGGAAATCGAAAGCTAGACACAAAATGCTGGAGTAAATCAGCCGGACAGGCAGCATCGCAGGAGAGAAGGAATGGGTGACCCCCTCCTCAGACAGAGAGCGAGGGGCTCTCCCTCTCAGTCAGAAGGAGGGTCTCGACCTGAAACGTCAACCATTCCTTCTCCAGAGATGCTGCCTGTCCTGCTGAGTTACTCCAGCATTTTGTATCTATTGTTGCTTTAAACCAGCATCTGCAGTTTCTTCCTACACAGTTGGGAAATCTATGTGTTTGTGCTAATTTGTTATAGTAATTGACATCAAATAAGACTTGCCCTGCTTTCAAATATGAAGGGGATTTTCTTTCGTCTTTGGTAGATGTAATTTTTTTTCTTCATCTCTTCCAGTCAGAAGAAAACATTATTTTCCCTCTGCCAAAAGGCATGGAGAATTACTCTACCCCGACTTTCCCCCCTCTCTCTCTCTCCCCGGGGCGAGCGGCGGCGAGGAGGGAAGTTTCTTTGGGTTTGTTGTTTGCGAGGGGGCGCTGCGATCTCTCGCCTTGTCCCGGCTCTGGGTCGGTGGCGATCCCCTCTCCGGTGAACCTTCGCCGGCAGCTTCTGCCTCCATTCCCCGCCCCCTAAGAGCTTGCTGCGGGCCGGATAAAATCTCGTGGCGGGCTGGATGTGGCCCACGGGCCATAGTTTGGAGATCCCTGAGTTACGTAATTCGGTCTGTTAAGAATTTGCAGCTCAAATGCTTGGTGACTCTGACTATATTCATGCATGCTAAATTGGTAATTGTTTTCTTGCCTTTAGGTACAAATGTGATCTTCAACTAAGTTATGCTTTGTCTTCCACCTCGATGATTTGATACGAGTACTTTCCCTTACTCAAAAGGAGACAACCTAAATGATGGTTAATAAATTAAATGTAATGTAAACTGATTACCATATAATGGTTGACAAGCAAGTAGGTATAGTTTATAGATTTATGCTGGAAGAAAAAAATTGAGACTATTTCCCAGGAAGGGATTAAAGAATTGTAGTTATAGATTTGTCTGGTTTCCCTCTATGTGTGTCCAAGTACACAGACTTAACTTTCTTGTAATTTTTCCAATTTTAATCTAACCATATTTTGTGACATTTCAACTTGACTTGTTTTATGTTTGATCTCTCTGATATAAACGTCAGATTAGATTATGATTACATTTTAATAGAGAAATCCAAGGATACAAAGCCAGTAGAGAAGTGTAGGAAAATAACTGCAGATGCTGGTACAAATCGAAGGTATCACAAAATGCTGGAGCAACTCAGCAGGTCAGGCAGCATCTCTGGAGAGAAGGAATGGGTGACGTTTCGGGTCGAGACCCTTCTTCAGTAGAGAAGGACATTAAAAGGCAACCAGGATTCTGACATAATTTACCATAATTGTCCTTCCCAAAATTATATACCTCACATGTCTATTTTGAATGATGACAGCCACAGGTTATTAACTTATCTTGAATAGTCTTGCAGACTTCCTTTCCATTTGTCTTACATCCAGGCAGGGATGTGGAGCCGCAGTCGGAGTTGTGGAGTTGGAGTCGGAGTTGGACTTGGAGTTGTGGAGTTGGAGTCGGAGTTGTGGAGTTGGACTCGGAGTTGTATGAATTTTGGTGCTGCTGGAGTCTGAGTCGTATACACAAGAAATCAAGGAGTCGGGTGTTTTGGGTATCGACTCCACAGCCCTGCATCTAAGTATATAATTCGTGGTTTTCAATATAATTTAATTAATTGGTTATCCTTGTTAAGTGGTGTTTAAATAGAAAGCAGAAGCCTTATCTTAATTACTTCTTATCTTCTGCCCAAAGTCTATCCCTCTGTTCAATAAGGAATTTTATCTTGAATAATTTGTGCATTCATTTTTTGTTGAAAGCGCCATTTTTCATGGGGACATAAAATAACTTATGAAAATCCATCCACATAATTTCTCTTCAACCACATAATTTCTTTTAAAAATTAAAATCAATTGAGTCCAAATTGCTTTTTACAAATCAGTGCTGAATCTGATTTCCCCAGGGTTTTCAACATGTGCAATGTTACAACTAATGTTTATCCACATCAGATGAAATATACTGAAAGTCACACATTTCTGTACACTTGTGCTGGTGATCAAATAAATTCAGTAATAGATACAGAGTTCAAATTACTCGGTCTCCCTTCTTAGTTTTCTGGACTTATATAGCACAATAATCTTTTTAACAATTAAGAATATTATCCTTGCAGAATGGTCATGACAATATAAAATGGTAGTGGAATAGACAATAGACAATAGGTGCAGGAGTAGGCCGTTCGGCCCTTCGAGCCAGCACTGCCATTCACTGTGATCATGGCTGATCATTCACAATCAGTACCCCTTTCCAGCCTTCTCCCCATACCCCTGACTCCACTAGCTTTAAGAGCTCTATCTGCTTCTCTCTTGAAAGCATCCAGAGAATTGGCCTCCACTGCCTTCTGAGGCAGAGAATTCCACAGATTTGCAACTCTCTGACTGAAAAAGATTTTCCTCATCTCCTTTCTAAATAGCCTACTGTATCCCCCGTTGCTTGCCCGTCAGCAACTGGAAAAGCGGCCGCAAAAGTTTGGCAGCCACGGTGTCCATCAGGCGCTGAAAGGCCTGTACTGCGTTCTTGAGGCCGAAGGGCATCCGAAGAAACTCGAACAACCCGAATGGGGTGACGATTGCCGTCGTGGGGACATCCTCCGGTCGCATGGGGATCTGGTGACATCCCCGGATCAGGTCGATCTTGGAGAAGAACCTAGCCCCGGCCAGATGGGCTGAGAAGTCCTGTAAGTGGAGGATAGGGTAACGGTCGGCGGTCGTGGCCTCGTTAAGGCGGCGGTAGTCCCCGCACGGCCTCCAGCCGCCGGACACCTTTGGCACCATGTGCAGCGGGGAGGCCCATGGGTTGTTGGAGCGTCCAACGATGCCCATGGCCTCCAGACTCCGAAACTCTGCCTTTGCTATGAGGAGCTTGTCAGGAGCGAGCCCGCGGGCGCGGGTGTGGAGCGGTGGGCCCGATGTCACTATATGTTGCATGGCACCGTGCCTCAGGCTGGCCAAGCCGAACTTGGCGGTGACAATATCCGGAAATTCAGCCAGTACTTGGGCGTAGAGATTGTCCACCGTCGCTACGGGGTTGCTGACCAGCGCTGTGGGCGCAATAGAGCGCAAGAAGATCTTCTCAAAAGTTGATGCGTGGACGAGACGTTGGCCCCTCACGTCCACGAGGAGCAACTGCGCCCGCAAGAAATCTGCGCCGAGCAGCGGCTGGGCCACGTCAGCGACGATGAATGGCCAGGTGAAATGGCACGTGCCGAAAATAACAGGAACCATGCGGGCGATGAATGGCCAGGTGGAATGGCACGTGCCGAAAATAACAGGAACCATGCGGGCGATGAATGGCCAGGTGAAATGGCACGTGCCGAAAATAACAGGAACCATGCGGACGCCATATGTGCGGATTGAACTGCCCTTCACAGCAGTTAACGGGGGGCCCCCTTTCACCAGCACGAAGGTCGCGTCCAGACAGGGGCAATACGCTGACCCCGGTGTCCAGCAAGAACCTGAGCCCCGTGCGCCGGTCCCAGACATACAGTCGATGGATCCTGCTGGCCACCGCGGTGACTAATGGCAGCCGGCGCTGCCATTTCACGGGAACGAACATGGCTGGCGGCATTGGCGGGCTGTTGAACCCCAGCGCTGGTGGTAAAAACACCACGTCCTTCTCCTTGGATCTCGTGGGGCCTGCTCAGCCATCCTCCTCTCCTGTGCCACTTGTCTGGTCTGTGGCACTCGTGGGCGTGGCCCTCTTGTGGGCGTGGTCCTGGGTTGCTGGGCCTGCCAGGGCGTGGAATCAATCCGGTCCAACGATTCCGGGGATTCCAGCGGTTCCAGGTATTCCAGTGCACCCACCTGCTGCTGGTCGGACAGCCACAGCTCATCAGGGCGGGCCGCTAGCCGGATGGGATCCTCGAAGCTCTCCCCTTTGATTTGCCGTCTCGCAGCAACCACTGCAGGTAGGTAAATTCAAAGAGCAGGCAGGGCTGGTGGTCGCCCATGAGCGTGAGCATCTCGCTCATGAGGGCCGAGGGCATCCGGTCACCGAGCCCGCCCATGTTAAGGCCCCGACGGGCGCGCTGCATTCGGCTCGGCCCTTAGATCCGGAGCAGCAACTTCTTGAGGCCTGTGTACTTATTCACCGCCGGCGGATTATCCAGGTAAGGAGTGGCCCGTCCGACCGTCTGCTGGTCCAGGGCGCTTACCACATAGTGATAGCGGGTCTCCTCGGTAGAAACGCTGCGGATGTAAAATTGGGATTCGGCCTGTTGAAACCAAACCCCCGGCTGCGAGTTTCAAAATGTAGGGAGCTTCAGCGATACCGCGTTGAGTTCAGCCTCGTCGGCCTTGTGGACGGCAGCGGCAGAATGCATTTTCTTTTCAAATTTCCCCTCCAGGATTACCCTTCCTGGGCGTCGGGGTCACCAATGTAGCAGGAACGCGATGGAGTCCAGCCAAAAACTAATCGGACACCAGTTGCGTGCACTAGACGTGTTTATTCTCTCCAGTACAGCTCCTTACTACTCCCCCAGTCATGGGCGTCGCCCGGCCTTAAATACCAACTCAGGTACCGCCCGCGTGGCTAGCGCCTCCCACACCAAGACGCCGCCCTCTAGGGCCGATGGTTCGTTGTGCCCTTGAGTTGACACCAGGTGTCACCACACTGCCCCTTATTCTTAAACTGTGGCCCCTGGTTCTGGACTCCCCCAACATTGGGAACATGTTTCCTGCCTCTAATGTGTCTAATCCCTTAATAATCTTATATGTTTCTGTACTGACATTTCATTTTGGTCATTTAACAATATTGAATAGCAAAGTTAGCAATGCAAATTATAGTTTCTACTTATTCTTTCCACAAACTATAGATTCGATTAACTTAGTTTAGCTTAGTTACAACATGGAAACAGGCCGTCTGCCCACTGATTCTACGTTGTCCATCGATCACCCATTTACACTAGTTCCATGTTATCCCACTTTCTTATCTACTCCTTACACACTGGACAATTTTACAGAAGCCTCCAAACCCGCACGTCTTTGGATGTGTTTTAGTCTTGCCTGTATTCCCACAACCGAGTTATACTTTTTTGTCAAAACACTAGACAATGACAAAAACAATCCAAGTCAAAAGAGAAAGCTACTACGATCAATTTTCTCAATGATACTCCTCTTCAATACTGCCTCCTTGGGTAATATATTTATGCACAGTGATAGATTTTGCATGCATTGTGAAGGCAAACGGATCCCCTTTATACTGGAATAATCTGGACCTTATGAATAAATAAGGACTTATATCCATTTTTATTGAAAATAAATGCTTTCATCAGAAATTCTGACACAAACACCATTGCATGACAACACACATTCTGTAATCTTTAAATTTATCTGTCTACTTTTTTTCAAACATCCGTTCAAAATGTTTTCCTTCATTCAAGGGATTTTCACAAGCATCGCTAACTGAGGATAGCGTGTGGCTTGGAGGGCAATTTCTAGGTGGTAGCACTCCCATGCTTTTTGCTGCTCTTGCCCTCAAGCTGGTGAAGGTCGTGAACGCAGGATCCTTGCCTCCAGAAGGCAGCTAATATTATTGAAAATACACACTACCTTGTGCATGCTCTCATCTTGCTGTAACCATCAGGAAGAAGGTACAGGAGCCTGAGAAATGTTACTTGCAGGTTCAAAAAAAGCTTCTTTCCATTAACCACTAGACTCTTGAACCACCTCATGGAACCCTAAGAACAACCTTACCTCAGCACCAAACTACTCTGAACTTTGTATAAGGACTGCATTACATACTTTGGCTTGCACTATTAAGGTCTGGTCACATAGTATAACTGATATTTTGTTGTATTATTGCTCATTATATATTTATTGTGTTGTTACATTAATGTGTCTGTAAAGCTACAGCAAGTAAGAATTTCATTGTTCTGGCCCTGGTGCCTATGACAATTAAACACTTGACCTTTGATAGTGCTGTCTGAGGAACCTTGGTGAATTGCTGTAGTGCATAATGTTGATGGTACAAACTGTTATATTGTTTGTCGGCGGTGGAGTAAGTGAATGGCAATGGATGGAATGTCGATCAAGCAGGCTGCTATGTGTAGAAAGGAACTGCAGACGCTGGTTTACACCAAATATTGACACAAAATGCTGAAGTGACTCAGCGGGTCAAGCAGCATCTCTGGAGAAAATGAATCAGGACGAAACCCTTCTTCAGTCTGCTATATTCTTGCATGGTGTCGAACTTCTTCAGTATTGTTCAAGCTGTATTCATCCAAGCAAGTGGAAAGTATTCCATCATGCCCCTGACTTGAGCCTTGTTGATGGCTCTAGGGAATGAGGAGCAGACCAACACACTGCAAGATTGCTAATGTCTGGCCGGCTCTTACAGCCAGATTGTGTACATAGCTACTCCAGTTCAGTTTCTTGCGAAATGGCCGAGGACTGGCATCCATCATGGAGGAAGTTGAGGTGCATCATCCTCAAAGCACTTCTTGCTAAAGAGTTTTGTAAGTGTTTCACATTTCTCCATTGCACTGAGGTACTGGGCTCCCCCACTATTGAGTATGGGGGTATTTATGGAGCCCCCTTCTCCAGTGAATTGTTTAATTGTTCATCACCGTTCATGACTGGAATATGGCAAGGTTACAGAGCTTCAATCTGACCCAATGATTGTAGGATCGCTTACCTCTGTCTATGTGTGCTGTTTATGTTGTTTGGCATGTAAGTAGTCCAGTATTATAACTTAACTTGGGTGATCCTCATTCTGTGGTAGCCCTGGTAGTGCTCCTGGCATACCCAGCTTCAGTCTTCAATGGTATATTATTGTCAAATGTATGTAGACACATTAAAAATCATACTATACATAATCATACTTAAGTACAAGAGTGTAAGACTAGTAGATTACACTGGGGCAGTACACAGGAGTTGTCACTTTTCCGGCTCCATCTGTGCCCTTCAGTCTCATAGCTGTTCAAATGTGGAGTCTTAACTTGGCCCTAAAGGCTCATTGTCCTGGCGGAGGCACTGGGTCGGAGCTGCAGGGGTCGGCCTGGCCAGGTGATTTTGTCGGTGTCCTCCGCTGCTGCTCCGTGCCGCTACAGGCCATGTCTGATCTGTGCGCCTGGCCTCTTGGAGCAGCGCCCAATCCACAAAAGCCCCAGGCTGCTGCAGGGCCTCCGGTGACCCACTCCACCAACACATCGACCCATGAACGCGCCATCCCTTGCCTCACATGGCCATAACTCCATGCACTGGAGTGCCTCCAGCAGTTGAGATGCCTCAGAATCCCCAGAACATCACTGAGGACATGGGATGTGAGCTCCCACCCGGCTCACTGGCTCCACTCCTTTCCTCCGTCCACTGCCGCCATCATTTAGCGAAGTTGTCAGATCAAAAGGAATCTGCTGGGAGTCTGTGGCATTCAGGCCTCAGGCACGTGAGTAGGTGATGTGGAATAGCTGTGTCTCAATCTTCTGCTGGGCCTCATTGTAACAGAGCAGAAATGGGCCTCATTGTAACAGAGCAGAAGGCTTGGATTGGTAGGTTGGAATGGGATGGGGAATTACCGAGGTGGGTATCAGGAAGCTCAGGGTCTGATCACTTGGAAAGTGGTCCCTCGATCTGTTTGGATTTCTCCAACATGGTGGAGGTTGCTTAGCGAACAGTGAATGTTGCCCACTGGATCACTGAAAACATTGTGAGTGAATGCTTGCCTCCTCTGGGCAGAATATTTGGATGGTGGGTGTTGAACACTTGAAAAGTGTTGAAAAACCTTCAACCCAGCACCACACTCCTGGCGTATGGGGCAGGATTGGATTCCACCACCCTGCACCCTTGAGAGATTTACAGCAGCCAACACAATGCACTTGAAAAATGGCGCACATTCTCCTCAAAGCTCATTGAACCAGGCTTGATCCCCTGGTTTGACTGCGATGGTAGACTGGGAGAAGATGCTGGACATGCGATTGCAGATTGTGATTGAGTACAATTCTGCTGCTGTTGATGGCTTGCATAGCTTCATGGATGACTTGTCCTCAGTTGCTAGATCTGTTCGCAGTCTGCCTCATTTAGCATGTACTACAGTACTAGGCAGCAAGTATATATATTCTACTAGACCAAGTGGACCCGTTGGGCCCAAACCTCTCCTGCATTGGTGCAGCACCCTCTCCTCCCCCCTCCTCCCTCCCCTCTCCCCTCTCCCCTCTCCCCCCTCCCCTCCCCCTCCCCCCTCCTCCCTCCCCTCACCAATTCCCCATCCCTCCACTCCAAGCCCCTCAACCCCCCTTATCCTCCCTCATTCCCCCCTCCCTCCCTCCCTAGGAGATAGATTTAAACTTAAAAATGTGAATAGCTTAAAAAATATAACACCGATTTCAATGAAACGTCTTCCATTAGCACCAAAGGGACAACGGTCAGTAAGGTGGGCCTAAAATTGTCGCGCTATCGTGTACCGTTTTGGCTGTAGTTCAGGAGCAAACAAACAAACAAATAAGAGTTTTAGTATATAGATGATGTACTGCTCTGTTAATCCTCTTAAAAGACAATTTTTTGCTTTCTCTCCACAATAAAAATAATTATCTTGCTTCTCCATTATGTCATGGACAATGGGGATATAAACGTACAAACATACAAATTAGTAGCAGGAGCGGGTGCCTTGGTCACTCAAGCTATTTGCCAATTAATAGCATCTTGGCTGATCTGATTGCAACCTCAACTTCATGTTCCCTTCTACCTGCAATAAACTTTCAGAACCTTATCAAAAATATTTCTACCTCCACCTTAAAAATGTTCAAGGACTTTGCTTCCACCACCCTTTGTAGAAGAGAGTTTCAAAAATTAATGACCCTTTCAAAGAAAACATTTCAACTCTGTATAATAGGAGACCCTTTATTTTTAATCAATGACCCTTTATTCCACAACAAGGGAAAACATTTACTCCTTACACACGCTGTTAAACCAACACAAATCTCAAGACCCACTGGACTCAGGCAATAACCATATAACCATATAACCATATAACAACTACAGCACGGAAACAGGCCCGTTCGGCCCTACCAGTCCATGCCGACCACTCTCTCTGACCTAGTCTCATCTACCTGCTCTCAGACCATAACCCTCCAATCCCCTCTTATCCATATACCTATCCTATTTACTCTTAAATAATAAAATCGAGCCTGCCTCCACCACTTCCACCGGAAGCCCATTCCATACAGCCACCACCCTCTGAGTAAAGAAGTTACCCATCATGTTACCCCTAAACTTTTGTCCCTCAATTCTGAAGCTATGTCCCCTTGTTGGAATCTTCCCCACTCTCAAAGGGAAAAGCCTACCCACGTCAACTCTGTCCGTCCCTCTTAAAATTTTAAAAACCTCTATCAAGTCCCCCCTCAACCTTCTACGCTCCAAAGAATAAAGACCCAACCTGTTCAACCTCTCTCTGTAGCTTAAGTGCTGAAACCCAGGCAACATTCTAGTAAATCTCCTCTGTACCCTCTCCATTTTGTCGACATCCTTCCTATAATTTGGCGACCAGAACTGCACACCATACTCCAGATTCGGCCTCACCAATGCCTTGTACAATTTTAACATTACATCCCAACTTCTATATTCGATGCTCTGATTTATAAAGGCAAGCATACCAAACGCCTTCTTCACCACCCTATCCACATGAGATTCCACCCTCAGGGAACAATGCACAGTTATTCCCAGATCCCTCAGTTCCACTGCATTCCTCTATTCCCTACCATTTACCCTGTACGTCCTATTTTGATTTGTCTTACCAAAATGCAGCACCGCACACTTATCAGCATTAAACTCCATCTGCCATCTTTCAGCCCACCCTTCCAAAAGGCCCAAATCTCTCTGTAGACTTTGAAACTCTACTTCATTATTAACTACACCACCTATCTTAGTATCATCTGCATATTTACTAATCCAATTTGCCACACCATCATCCAGATCATTAATGTAAATGACAAACAACAGTGGACCCAACACAGATCCTTGGGGTACTCCACTAGACACTGGCCTCCAACCTGACATACAATTGTCAACCATTACCTTCTGGTATCTCCCATTCAGCCATTGTTGAATCCATCTTGCAACCTCACTATTAATACCCAATGATTTAACCTTCTTAATCAACCTTCCATGTGGAACCTTGTCAAATGCCTTACTGAAGTCCATATAGACAACATCCACAGCCTTGCCCTTATCAATTTCCCTGGTAACCTCTTCAAAAAATTCAAGAAGATTAGTCAAACATGACCTTCCAGGCACAAATCCATGTTGACTGTTTCTAATCAGGCCTTGTTTATCCAAATCATTATATATATTGTCCCTAAGTATCTTTCCCATTAATTTTCCCACCACAGACGTCAAACTAACAGGTCTATAATTGCTAGGTTTACTTTTAGAACCTTTTTTAAACAAAGGCACAACATGCGCAATGCGCCAATCTTTCGGCACCATCCCCGTTTCTAATGATGTTTGAAATATTTCCGTCATAGCCCCTGCTATTTCTGCACTAACTTCCCTCAATGTCCTAGGGAATATCCTATCAGGACCTGGAGACTTATCCACTTTTATATTTTTCAAAAGTGTCCGTACCTCCTCTTCTTTAATCCTCATAATTTTTGGGTGGAACTCAGAAATGAGAAAGGTTTAGCAACACTTATAGGGGTGTATTATAGACCGCCAAATAGGGAACGAGAATTGGAAGAGCAAATATGTAAGGAGATAGCAGATATTAGTAGTAAGCACAGAGTAGTGATTGTGGGTGATTTCAATTTTCCGTACATAGACTGGGAATCACATTCTGTTAAAGGACTGGATGGTTTGGAGTTTGTAAAATGTGTGCAGGATAGTTTTTTGCAGCAATACGTAGAGGTACCTACCAGAGAAGGGGCAGTGTTGGACCTCCTGTTGGGAAATGAGACGGGTCAGGTGACGGAGGTATGTGTTGAGGAGCACTTTGGGTCTAGTGATCACAATGCCATTAGTTTCAATATAATTATGGAGAAGGTCAAATCTGGACCAAGGGTTGAGATTTTGGATTGGAGAAAGGCTAATTTTGAGGAGATGAGAAAGGATTTAAAAGGAGTGAAATGGGACTTTTTGTTTTATGAAAAGGATATAATAGAGAAATGGAGGATATTTAAAGGTGAAATTTTGAGAGTACAGAGTCTTTATGTCCCTGTTCGGTGGAAAGGAAAGAATAATAATTTGAAAGAGCCGTGGTTTTCCAGGGAAATTGGACACTTGGTTCGGAAAAAGAGGGAGATATACAATAAATATAAGCGGCAGGGAGTAAATGAGGTTCTTGAGGAATATAAAGAATGTAAAAGGAATCTTAAGAAGGAAATTAGAAAAGCGAAAAAAAGATATAAGGCTGCTTTGGCAAGTAATGTAAAAGAAAACCCCAAGGGGTTCTACAGATATGTCAATAGCAAAAGGATAGTGAGGGATAAAATTGGTCCATTAGAGAGTCAGAGTGGACAGCTATGTGCTGAGCCGGAAGAAATGGGGGAGATATTAAACAATTTCTTTTCTTCGGTATTCACCGAGGAGAAGGATATTGAATTATGTGAGGTAAGCGAAACAAGTAGAGTAGTGATGGAAATTATAGTACAAAGCTTTACAACTTTGTTAACCCACTGGCTGGCTGATTTGTATTGCAAAATTACATCCTCAAACTTCCTTGACGGTTGTAATAATCATTGAGAAAGGATACTTAGCCCCTCCATTATGCATGAAAAGAGAACCTAATTCACTTTTATGGATGTGGTTGATGTTTTAACATTGGATTAAAATTGTTAGGTGTTGCATTTTGGGAAGTCTAATATAGGCAGGATCTACACAGTGAATGTGTAGTTCCTGCACATATTAGACTTCCCACAGGGCTTTGGGGAGTGTTGTAGAGCAGAGGGATCTAGGAGTGCAGGTGCATAGTTCCTTGAAGGTGGAGTCACAGGTAGATAGGGTGGTCAAAAAGGCTTTTGGCACATTGGCCTTCATCAGTCTATTGAGTATAGAGGTTGGGAGGTCATGTTGCAGTTGTATAAGGCCTTGGTGAGGCCACATTTGGAGTATTGTGTTCGGTTCAGTTCAGTTCTGGGCACCATGTTATCAAGGATGTTATCAAGGATGTTATCAAGCTGGAAAGGGTACATAGAAGATTTACGAGGATGTTGCCAGGAATAGAAGGTCTGAGCTATAGGGAGTCATTGAGTAGGCTGGGACTCTATTCCTTGGAACACAGGAGGATGAGGGGTGATCTTATAGAAGTATACAAAATCATGAGAGGAATATATCGGGTAGATGCACAGAGTCTCTTGCCCAAAGTAAGTGAATCGAGGGCCAGATTACAGGGTTAAGGTGAAGGGGACAGGTACATGGATAGGACGGGTTTGGTGGGATATGGACTTAATGTAGCTGGGACATGTTGGACGGTGTGGGCAAGTTGGGCTGAAGGGTCTGTTTCCACACTGTATCATTCTATATTTTTAGCAACCGCTTATCTCATTTGCTTCAAGTAACCTTTATTATGATGAGCAATTTCAAGCGTCTTCACCCCATGTGACGACAAGACAAACCACCGGGTGGCGCCCTCAGTGGCTGCCTTGCCAACAGTCTGTCTCGTCCCTTCCTTCTTTGTTGATTTATAGTATGTGTTAAATGTATATTTTAGTGTTCTTTATGTGGGGGGGGGGGGGGGGGGGGAGGGTTGGGGGAACCTTTTTAAAATCTCTTACCTCGACGGAGATGCGATTTTTTTCCGTATCGTATCTCAGTCCGCTCTGTGACCTAACATCATGGAGTTGGCGGCCTCTTGCTGGAGATCGACTTCAGGAGCTCCAACCGCGGGAGTCTGCAGACTTTAACATTGTGGTGCTCACAGTCTCTGTTAGAGACTGTCTTCGGGAGCTCCAAGCTGCAGGAACTTCGAATGCCCCGATGCGGGAGCTTCGATTGCCGGCTGCGGGAGCTTCGATCGCTCTGACTACGGATGGTTCGACTGCCCCGACCGCGGGAGAATGAACAGGAAGAGATTAGACGTTATTGTCTTCTATCACAGTGAGGAATGTGGGGAATCCGCTGTGGTGGATGTTTATGTTAACTTTTATGTAATTGTGTGTTTTGTTGCTTTTTTGTAGTATGGCTGTATGGTAATTCGAGTTTCACTGTACCTTAATTGGTACATGTGACAATAAACAGACCTTTGAACCTTTGAACCCTTCCGAAAGACATCTGGCATCCCAATTACTCTTCATGAATTAAAAATCAGTTCACGAGACCTCCTTTATGTCTGATTTGGAATTAAATACAATAAATTTTAGAAATCGAAGGTATCACAAAATGCTGGAGTAACTCAGCGGGTCAGGCAGCATCTCTGGAGAGAAGGAATGGGTGACGTTTCGGGTCGAGACCCTTCTTCAATCTGAAACTGCCTTTTAACACATTTGTATGGGTTTTGGCGCAGTTAAGGTGAACTAAGGGGAACCTCGTATTACAAGTGATATTACAAGTGATATTACAAGTGTAGATGTTTAAATAAGGTGAATTACCATTGGATCTAAAGTATTTGATGATGGTGACCTAAACTTGTCCGATTGGATTCTGCACATGCAATGAGTTTTGTGGTTATGATAAACAAAGATCTCTTTCTTTTGGACTTACTGTGCATCCGCCAACATTTCCTTACATGTGCCATCAAGTTTGGGATCCTGCTCAACTTTCATGTAATACCTTTCAAAGGTGAATAAGCTCACTGCTGGAAAACTCCATATACTTAAATTAAAACGAAGAGTATGTAAAATGATTTTTTTTATGCAGTTACTCATGACTGGGGCATATGCAAAGAAGAAGAGAAGTGAAAAAAAGCAAGGACTACAAAAAGAGAGCTTGAAAATAATTCAGAATTTCCCAAAATCAGCAGAAATCATTTTTATATATTAGGGAAAGGACAATATAGATTCCTTAAAGGTAGATGACAGTGACATGGTAAATGACTTTAAATGCATTAAAGGATCATTTTGCATCGATATTTACTCTAGAGTAAGAGTGTGAAATGCTGAACATGGCAAGGAAATCATTACTGAAGGAATGGAATTCACTAAAATTGTGAGCAAAAAAGAAGAAAGTCGTGCAACAAAAAGTGAAATAACCCAGGAATATCCCTAGAGTTATAGCTGCTCTGAATCGGACCTGCTGAGAGCCGCCATGATCTGTCTCTGCCCCCAGGGTCATCTGGCACAACTGACCCCTGCATGAACCTTTTTTGCACTTTACCTTGTTTCGTTTTCGTTTTCGCAGTGATTTATATATATATTTTATAGCATCGATATGGAAGGGACAGTCTTAATCTCGTTGTACTTGTACAATGACAATAAAGATATTGCATTGTATTGTATTGTCTATGTTTTATTTCCAAGGGTTTTAAACAAAGTGGATGAAAGCCTAATGGATGCATAAATTATAATCTCGCTAAATCTGTTAATTTAGAAATGTTTCCGTCCTATGAGAAAATACCACAGTCACTCAACAATCGAAAAGAAAGACGGGCAAGGGCAATCAGGGAATATAGAAAATATAGTTAGGAAAATAGTTGTTGCTAGTAAATTTAGTACGAGAGTCTGGAGTTAAAGATGGAAGATCTTCAAGGTGTTCGATCATTTTGTTAAGTCTCACAGAATGATAAAATGTAAGAAAAATCCGATGTTTGGTGCAATGCATTCCACTGCAGGGAGAGTGACGGCTGTGAACTAAACCAAAATATTGATGCTTTTATCCGAAAGAGTCAATGGCATTATAACAATTTGTGAACAAAGAATAACGGCTTCCAGAAAGGATTGGATAAAGTTGAAGGTAATTTAATAACAGACTATTAGAAAAGATTGTACCCATGGCCAGGCAGAAGACGTAATGTGTACGAAGGAACTGCAGATGCTGGTTTACAACGAGGATGGACACAAAATGGTGGAGTAACTCAGCAGGACAGGCAGCATCTCTGGATAGAAGGAATGGGTGATGTTTCAGGTCGAGACCCTTCTTCACTCAAAGTCAGGGGAGAGGGAGTCAATAGACAATAGACAATATGTGCAGGAGTAGGCCATTCGGCCCTTCAAGCCAGCACCGCCATTCAATGTGATCATGGCTGATCATTCTCAATCAGTTCCTGCCCTCTCCCCATACTCCCTGACCCCGCTATCGTTAAGAGCCCTATCTAGCTCTCTCTTGAAAGAGAATTGGCCTCCACTGCTTTCTGAGGCAGAGAATTCCACAGATTTACAACTCTCTGACTGAAAAAGTTTTTCCTCATCTCCATTCTAAATGGCCTACCCCTTATTCTTAAACTGTGGCTCCTGGTTCTGGACTTGGCATTATAACAATTTGTAAACTAAGAATAACGGCTTCCAGAAAGGACTGGATAAAGTTGAAGGTGATTTAATAACAGACTATTAGAAAAGATTGTACCCTTGGCAAGACAGAAGACGTAATGTGTACGAAGGAACTGCAGATGCTGGTTTACACCGAGGATGGGCACAAAATGGTGGAGTAACTCAGCAGGACAGACAGCATTTCTGGATCGAAGGAATGGGTGACGTTTCAGGTCGAGACTCCTCTTCAGACTCCAAGTCAGGGGAGAGGGAGTCTAGAGATATGGAAGGGTAAGGTGAGAAAACGACAGATCAAAGCAGATGCTGGTCAAGGAAATGTAGAATGGTTCATTGTTAGCTGAGGGGAAGGTGACAATGAGGCATACAATCAGAAAAATGAATCAGGAGGACAGTGAAACTAGTCAGAGAATTTTAGGGTGGGTGAGGGACAGAGAGAGGGCGAGCAAGGGTTACTTGAAGTTAGAGAAATCGATATTTAAGTTGCCCATGTAAAAAGTGCAAATTCATATTCTGAAAAGGCTGGTGAAAATGCATAACAGGATTTTTTGTCCATTGCCTTCCAATGCACGGAGAGTGGCGGCTGCAAACGCAAGCAAAATATTGATGACTTTTATTCGAAAGAGTCAATGGCATTATAACAATTCGTAAACTAAGAATAACTGCTCCAGGTTTCCAGAAAGGATTGGATAAAGTAATTTGAAGGTAATTTGATAACAGACTATTTGAAAAGATTGTGATCATGGTCAGATGGAAGACTAGACCTTGTCAGGTAGCTCATGCCCCAAAGGTGGAAGAGCTTGCCATTCCCAGCCCCATCGGTTTTAAGAGCTTGCCATTCCCAGCCCCAAAGGTGGAAGAGTCTGGGATTCGGGTCGGATTCACGAGGTGGAAGGGGAAGCAAGTCATCCAGCACCCGGTGGATCTTCGGCAGATGGCGCTGACATGTTGTCTACACGAGGCGAAACCCACTTGCAACCCCAGCGCTAGATGGCGACCTTCTTATTAAAACTGCGAGCAAAAAAATAATTTAAATAACCCAGAGTTTAAATTAATAACCCTTTACCTGTCCTATCTGAGACATGTAACTTTTTACACTTGTGTTGGTAATAATCATGTTTCTTGCTCGAACTTAAGGAGACTGAGGACAAAAGAAACTGCTGGAAGCCGAGTTACTCCAACATTTTGTGTCCATCTATGCTGGAAGATCTCAGCAGGTGAGGCACCTCTGTGGAGGGAATGGGCAGAGGACGTTAAGGATCCTCGGGCTTCCCTCCAGCTGTTTTGTTTTGTTGTCCATTTCCCTCCACAGATGCTACCTGGTCCGCTGAGCTCCCACCAACAGTTTGCTTTTTGTTTGGGTTCAAAATTCCAGCATCTGCAGCCTCCCTAAAGGATTCTTATGGACGATTCCTTAAGCTTGCAGTTGTTTATTGATACGTGGTCCACGAATGCAAAGGACGAAATATTACATTTCTTGAAACATTTCAGTTACCTGGTTTAAAAATATTTTGTAATTAAGGAATACAATTACGTGATAACACAAATGATAGCTTATTAAAAAGAAACCCAAAGAGCTTAAGAGGGAAATCCCGCTGCTCTTTCGATAACAACTTTCTTTGGTTCGCAATTAGTTGCTCTCGCCATTTCTACAGCATAGAAAAAGAGACAAAAGAGACAGAAGTCAAGTCAAGTCAAGTCAATTTTATTTGTATAGCACATTTAAAAACAACCCACGTTGACCAAAGTGCTGTACATCTGATTAGGTTCCGTCCAGAGCAAGTCCTTTTGATCGCGTGGCTCGGGAGTGCCCCAAGTCTTTTTACTGTGACAAGCAGATAGATAGATAGATGTACAACACACACACATATATATATATATGTATAACACACACACACACACACACACACACACACACACACATATATATATATGTATACACACACACACACACACACACATATATAGAAATATATACACACACATATATATGTATACACACACACATATATAGATATACACCCACACACACATACATACATACATACACACACACACACACATATATATATATATATACATATATACACCCACACACATATATAGATATATTTACACACACATATATATATATATATACATATATATATATATATACACACACACACATATATAGGTAAGGGGTGGAGATGGGAAGATGTGGCTAGTGGTGGGATGCCATTGGATATGGCGGAAATGTCTAAGGATTATGTGCTGTATGTGATGGGTGATGGGGTGAAAGATGAGCACCTGGGGACTCTGTCCCTGTTGCGTCTTGGGGGAGGGGGAGCAAGAGCGGAGCTGCGGGATACCAAGGAGACAGGCATGAAGGTCTCATCTCGGATGGATCTTTAGTGCTCTAGCCATTTATTAATCCAAAATCACGGCCTTAATTATGCAGCTCTCTCTAGTTACAGCCCACTGAGGGCAAATCCTCAATCTTAATAAATATGATCCTTGCATTTTATAATTTTATTCATCAAATTATGCACTATCCACCACTATAACATTCATGTCTCTTTATGCTACCCGAGAGCCTTCTCATTTTATTTTATCCCTTCCTACATTATGGTTGTTACAGATCGCACAATGTTTCATTCCATTTGCTATTCCTTAGTAAACAAAATAGTCCTTATCTGCCTGTGGTGAAGCCTAGACAAAATCTTTAACTTTTATATATGTTTATTTTTGATATATCTGTATTAGACACTAATACCCAGGTTAAAATGTACTTTAAAGTGAGCAACCATTCTTATTTATTCGCCTGAGCTAATTCTATTTTTTAAATAAAACTTCATGTTGTAATTGAAAAACAAAAGAAAATGTTGATACTGAAATCAGGACCACATTGTGAGTTCAATACACTGAATTCAAAGAAGTACAAATAAATTGCTGTTTAATGTGGGAAAGAGTTTGGGTCTTGGATAGTGGAATGAGAAGATGTTTGATTTGTACGGGTGTCAGGGGTTATGAGGAGAAGGCAGGAGAATGGGGTTAGGAGGGAGAGATAGATCAGCCATGATTGAATGGCGGAGCAGACTTGATGGGCCAAATGGGCAAATTCTGCTCCTATCCCTTATGACCTTAAGTAGAACATAAGGTGTTGCTACATCCTCAGATGCATGGGAAGGTACTGTGAGAAGAAGTGTGAAGGTTGGTGGAGATGGAAGAAAAACCAAAAGGAATGCTTCCATTCAGAAGCATAGAATGTGGTTGAAATGCTGGAGGATGAATTATTGAATAAGGAGGCTGCAATGGTGGAAGTTTGGACAAGGGAAACCATATCGCTATGGTGTGAAATGCTGTGGTAATGGCTGGCACTATTAGGGTGTTGCAAAGTGTGTCCAAAATTAATTGATCTAGTTGTATTGCAAGATGATAAAATATCAATACAAACAATGATTTTGAAAGCTAGGGAACGCAATCTCCATCAGGTTTCTTGGCACTTAAACGAAGATGGTACTAATTAAAATGGTAGAAGACCGGCAAGTGAATTGGAAGAAACAGCTATGACCAAAAGCATAAAAATTGATATTTTGGGATATTTAATGGATATTCTTTTGATTAGTTGTGCTTTTCATTGCTTTGTTGTATTTTTTAAAATGTTTTAATGGTAATTAAAAGTTTTAAAGTACTTTTTAGTGTTTTTAAATGTCAGGAACATTCATCCGCACTCACAGTCGTCAAGAGACAACCTCAATTGGCTCTCAAATCATTGGTTGGTTTGGGGCCAGTCAGTTTTGACCCAAAAGGACCTGTACTATGATGGCCTTGCACATCAGATGGGATCCAACTCCTTGACACAATCTGATCTGGTAAGAGCAGGCTTCAAGGGCAGGTAGACACAAAGTGCTGGAGTAATTCAGCGGTCAGGCAGCATCTCTGGAGATGTTAGATGTTTGGATAATGTTTTGGGTTGGGACCTTTCTTCAGACTGAAAGCAGAGAGGAGGGAACTGGAGGTGAGAAAAGGCAAGAACAAAGCAGGGCTGGCAACTGATGGCCAAGGAAGGGTGGAGCTCTTAATGGCCCATTGTTTGCTGGGAAGAGGTGATAGCGAAGTATACACAAAGGATGCGAACAGTGGAACTAGTAGGACATCTATGGTGGGGAAGTGGATGAGGGAGGAAATGCAAGGTTTACTTGAAATTAATGTCCATACAGGTTGAAAGCTGCCCATGCAAAATATGAGGTGCTGTTTCTCCAATTTGTGTGTGGCCTCACTCTGACAGGACAGAAAGGTCAGTATGGGAATGGGAAGGGGAGCTAAAATGTTTGGAAACTGGGTGATCGCATGGGCCAAGGCAGACTGAGCGTCAGTGATCAGCGACATGTTCACCGAGCTTGGTCTCGACTATATATAGAAGCCTACACGGAGATCAACCGATACAGTAGATGAGGTTAGAGGAGGTGCAAGTGAACCTCTGCCTCACCTGAAAGGACTATCAGGGAGCCTGGATAGCGCCGAGGGGGGAGGTATAAGGACAGGTGTTGCATCTCCTGCGGTTGCAGGGGAAAGTGCCTGCGGAGGGGGTGGATTGGGTGGGAAGGGAGGAGTGAACCAGGGAACTGCGGAAGGAACAGTCTCTGCGGAAAGCAGAAGGGGGTGGAGATGGGACGATGTGACTAGTGGTGGGAACCTGTTGCAGGTGGTGAAAATGTCGGAGGATGATGTGTTACATGCAATGGTTGATGGGGTGCAAGGTGAGGACGAGGGGGACTCTGTCCCTGTTGCGACTGGGGGAAGGGGGAGCAAAGAGCAGAACTATGGGATACGGAGGAGACAGATGTCAGGATCCCATCTCTGATAGAAGAGGGGAACCCCCGTTCCCTAAAGAATGAGGATGTCCTGATATGGAACACCGCATCTTAGGAGCTGATGCGGCAGAGACGGAGGAATTGGGAGTAGGGGATGGAGTCTTTGCAGGAGGAAGGGTGAGAAGAAGCAGTCTAGACAGCTGTGGGAGCCAGTTGGTTTCCAATAGACATCAGTCGATAGTCTATCTCCTGTGATGAAGATGGTGAGATCAAAATAAGGGACGGAGGTGTCGGAGATGGTCCAGGTGAATTTGAGTGCAGGGTGGAAGTTAGTAAAGAAGTTAATAAAGTCTGTGAGTTCTGCATGGGTGCAGGAGGTAGCACTGATGCAGTTGTCAATGTAGCTGAGATAGACTTCAGGGATAGGGCTAAACACTAACACCTAGTTATCCTTGGCCTATGCAATTTCCCAGTTTCCAAACATTTCAACTCCCCTTCCCATACTGATCTTTCTGTCCTGGGTGTCTTCCACTGTTAGAAAAATGCAAATTGGAGGAACAGCATCTCCTATTTCACTTGGACAGTTTACCCAGTGGTGTGAAAGTTGATTTCTCTCATTTCAAGTAACTCCTGCATTCCCTCTCTCACCCACTCCCCCACCCTAGTCGTCCTGCTAGTTCCACCCTTCGCCTCCTAGTTTGCCAGCTACTAATCTGTCATTGTGGGCTCCACCCTTCCTTGGTCATCTGTTGACAGCCCTGCTTTGTTCTGGCCTTTTCTTACCTCCAGTTCCCTGAAGAAGGGAACCACCTTGAAACGTCACCCATCCTTTTTCTCCAGAGATGCTTGCTGCCTAAGCAGCTGAGTTTCGCCAGCACGTTGTGTCTATCTTTGATATAAACCAGCATCTGCAGTTCCTTGCTACACTTCAAGGGCAGGTGACAGGCAAGCTTTGGCAGCTTGATGGTCAGTGGAAGTATTTTGTTTTTTTTCCAATGATTTCAGATGAATTTTAATGGTTGCCACTTGCAAAAATTTCTACTTCCCTTAAATATTGCCATGGGCACTGTTTACGATACGATAGAACTTTATTTATCCCAGGAGGAAAATTGCTCCGCCAAGTCATAAAAACACAAAATACCCGAAACATGAAATTAAAGTCACGAGTGGAAAGGCTTGGGGGGTGTGCAAAGATTGGGGAGGGGAGGGGGGGCGGGGGAGAGGGGAGCCAGTCTCAGTCTACCCCACGTCAGAAGGGGGAGGAGTTGTAACAGGGAAGAAGGATCTCCTGTGGCGTTCTGTCCTGCATCTTGGTGGAACCAGTCTGCTGCTGAAGGTGCTCCTCAGGTTGACCAGTGTGTCATGGAGGGTGTTACATTCATGTGGGGAGTGGATGTTCTTCAGTTGAACATTTTATGCAACAGATGGATCTTTTTATCAGTGTTGCTCTGTCAATTCTGCATTTATGTCAGTCAGGATTAGGTGATTAACTCTACGAGGGTTGCTTGAATGCATGTCATGTGGACTCCCTTTGTAATTCTAAATGCTACTACCAAACCAAGGCAGACACAGCCACCTCAAACTTACTGACACTGCTACTTTTAATTTGACTCCTGTTTAGTTATTACTATTAATGTCTTTGCTGTCCTTTTATTGTATATTCTAGGATTAATACAATTTTACTGTAGGATTAAAATCATTGTCTGGTTCATCATTCTCCTCTCGGTGACTTTTCGGAATCTGACTTCCATTTGATTTTCTTTGGCACACCGTTTGTGTTTTTGTTCATGAATCGATTGAAAAATAAAACGTTCCAAGTATTTTATGTTAAGCAAAAGCTAATTCCAAGATAACAATTTGCAGAAAATAAGATAAACCATGTAATTAACCAGATATCAACCTTTCCTTTTGCACTATGCAATAGCAATCTTCCATAGAAATATATTCAACTCTTTCAAAAGCTTTCAATCAATATGTGCTGGCTGCATCAGCTGGCAACTTATTTTAAAGCTTTATCATTCTCTGCATTAAAGCATACCCGGCAAGATACGAAATCTAGTTTACTTATACACTTCACCTTATTTTCTCATATTTTTGTCCAATTCATTTTGACTGCTCTCATGAATATGGTTTTGTACTTTATTTATTTTGTAATATTTTAATCAATTCCAACTGAAATTCGTATTTTTTGTATTGCTAAAGTGTTTAACAGCATAATATATGAAGAACAACCTATTTGGCTTTAACAAGTCTTTTCTCCCAAGAAAATCAAAGGCGGGGAATTTAAAATATATATATAATTTATATATTTGTTCTGTTTCTTATCTCCCTTAAATCCAACTTTATTTCATAATCTTTATTTTGCATTCTATTTGTGCATTAAATCTGATGTAAGATCTATTGTAAATCTAAGCTTCAGTGAGGATTATTCAATCTATCTGATTGCCTTCACAGATCTACAAGTGTGTCCAGCTGGAACAGGTACAGTATCAAATTATTGCAAACCCTGCATGAAATGAGAGAATGGTCACAGAACCCCCCCCCCCAATACCAATTCTATTATTATAAAGATTTTAAGATGGCATTACTGTTTTGATGGTTTTCTTCTTGACCCACACTAGATGGTGATACGACTGTGTATTTCTTATTCTTGCCCCTTTTGTTGCATGGCATTATTTTGATATTAATTTATCCATTTGTAATTTTAAGGTGCGATGCTGATAGTAATGTCATCATTTCCAGTGTCAAGAAAACCACACAGGCAGAGGTTGCGCAGGAATTCTCTTCTGTAAGGAATCAGTGTGTGGCCTGGACGTTGAACTGATGGCTGTGGGCCTCCACTTATGCGTGTGCCTGGGGGATTCTCACGTGCCACTGTGGTGGCTATTTAAGTCTATGTTTAATCTTTATGTAGTTATGTATCTTGTTGCTTTTGTTATGTATGACTGTATGGCAAATCAAATTTCACTGTACCTCGCTCGGTACACATGACAATAAAGGACCATTGGACCATTGAATCACTGAAGAATTGGAACAGTTTGTGGAACTTTACATTTCCATTGTCCCATTGAAGGAAGTGAAGTGAAGACATTGATATCAGGTGTTCAGGGAGATTGTGACTATGATGCATCACTTCCTTTACCAGCGACTGAAGAAGGAGCAACAGCTCTTGTCACAACCGAAACCATAGAACGGTGTAAAAAAAAGCATAACTTTAGCAGTAATAATGAATTTTGAAATGGGAATTAGCTGACTAGAATTATGCAGAACAATTCCTGAAAAATTGCTGTTTGTGAGATCTTGCTTTGTGCAAATTGGCTGCCCTGCCTGTACTTCACGTGAACTTTGTTGGCTGTAAGGAATTTTGAGATAACCCAAGGTTGTCAAAAGGGCAAACGACCATATAAATGCAAGTTTTTTTCTTTCATGTGGGCCTTTGCTACAATTTGTAGATTGTAGACTGAGATGAAACCGATCCTGCCAAGTGATTTATCAATAATGTGTAGGAGTGAGCTGCTGATGCTGGTTTAAACGGAAGATAGACACAAAAAGCTGGAGTAACTCAGCAGGTCAGGCAGCATCTCTGGAGAAAAGGAATACGTGATGTTTTGGGTCGAGGTCCTTCTTCACACTGAGAGTCAGGGAAAAGTGAAAGGTATTCCTTTCTCCTGACTCTCAATCTGAAGAAGAGTCTCGGCCCTAAACGTCACCTATTTCTTTTCTCCAGAGATGTTGCCTGAATCGCTGAGTTACTCTAGATTTTTGTGTCTATCTTTGATATATCAATAATGTTGAATTTTCCTCTTTTTTATACCTTCTGGATTTTTGTAGTCAACTGCCATATTTTTTTTCCTTTTTATGGTTTAATCAATTTCCCTTTCTCCATTTCTACCTGTCCTCTCAATGAACCAATTCCAAAGTTTCTAATTTGTTCAAGCAGTTGGGTTTTATTCTTGGGTTCCTTGACTGGTATGTTCTCTAATTCCTTCAGTGGTTTGCATTTTACTGTAATAACATTTAACATTTACTTCCCTTATTTTGTTTGACAATATTCAAATTTACTTTGATTTTCTTTGCTTTTCCTACAATTTCTAGCAATATTATGAAATTAGTTTTGGGTTCTACTTTTATGCATTTCTTTATAATTTATATAAATTTATAGGTCATAATACTGTTTTATAAAATCCTTTTCTTCCATCCAGTTTAAATTTGGGTTTGTAACATTCCACTAGTTCTCAGCTGCTCGCTGCTATTGCTTCTGGTTCCTTTAATTTATAGTTCAAATACTTTTGTTTTTGCTCATTGGTTCATTTTGGCCTTGGGCAAGTTATTCTGTTTTCTCTTTGGTTCTTTCCACTCCGTTTCATATTTTTATGCTCTGGTTTTTCCCCACCACAGTTACTTTTGCTGTCTTCCATGTCAACCTTTTCAGTCTGCAACTTTTGCAGTATTTCTGTCAGAATGACTTCTTGGTCAGTCTTCTGTTTTTTTTTCAGGTACTTCCCCTACTGCTGTTACTTATGCATTTTCCTTAAATTTGTAAATTACATAACTTTACCATTTCTTTAGTGTCGATCCGAAACATCCTGATTCCTTTTCTCCAGAGATGCTGCCTGACCTGTTAAGTTACTCCAGCTTTTTGTGTCTATCCACCTAATACTTGAATTGAATTGAATTTATTTGTCATTCAATAAATTTGACCGAAATGTCGTTACCATAGTCATTGCAATAAAAAGCAAACAAAACGCACAATTACATAAATTTAACATAAACATCCATCAGTGACTCTACTCCAGGCACCACCTCATTGTGATGGAAGGTAAAAAAGTCTTATCTCTTACTTGATGGCTTTGTTCTGCCCCGTTTCTCTTCCAGCTTTCTTCCCCCCACCCACCCAATCAGTCTGAAAATCGGTCCCCACCCAAAACACCACCTGTCCATGTTCTCCCCAGATGGTGCCTGACCCGCTGAGCTACTCCAGCATTTTGAGTCCATCTTTGGTGTAAACCAGTATCTGCTGATCCTTCCACCACCTATCATTTTCCAGGTTTCGTCCTCCCCCATCCATCCCTAATCAGTCTGAAGATGGGTCCCAACCTGGACCGTCCCCTGTCCATGTTCTCCCCAGATGCTGCCTGACCTGCAGAGGTACTCCAGCACTGTGTGTCCATGCTCCAGAGATGCTGCCTGACACGCTGTTACTCCAGCACTGTGTCTATGCTCCAGAGATGCTGCCTGACGCGATGTTACTCCAGCACTGTGTGTCTACCCTCCCTAGGTGCTGCCTGCCCCACTGTTACTCCAGCACTGTGTGTCTACCTCCAGAGCTGCTGCCTTCCCCACTGTTACTCCAGCACTGTGTCCATCCTCCCCAGATGCTGCCTGCCCCACTGTTCCTCCAGCACTGTGTCTATCCGCCAGATACTGCCTGCCCCACTGTTACTCCAGACTGTGTCTATCCTCCAGAGATGCTGCCTGACCCACTGTTACTCCAGCACTGCCTATCCTCCAGAGATGCCCCACTGTTACTCCAGACTGTGTCTATCCTCCAGAGTTGCCACCTGCCCCACTGTTCCTCCAGCACTGTGGGTCTATCCTCCAGAGATGTTGCCTGCTCCACTGTTACTCTAGCACTGTGGGTCTATCCTCCAGAGATGTTGCCTGCTCCACTGTTACTCTAGCACTGTGGGTCTATCCTCCAGAGATGCTACCTGGCCCGCTGTTCCTCCAGCACCATGTGTCTATCCTTCCCAGGTGCTGGCTGCCCCACTGTTACTCCAGCACTGTGTCTATCTGCCAAAGATGCTGCCTGCCCCACTGTTACTCCAGACTGTGTATCTATCCTCCAGCGTTGCTCTGCCCCACTGTTTCTCCAGACTGTGTCTCTCCTCCAGAGATGCTGCCTCCCCCACTGTTCCTCCAGCACTGTGTCTATCCTCCCCAGGTGCTGCCCGCCCTGCTGTTACTCCAACGCTGTTACTCCAGCACTGTTACTCTTCCCCCAGGTGCTGCCCGCCCCGCTGTTACTCCACCACTGGGCCAGATGGTGTCCGGGATGTCCCGGAGCATGCGCACTGAAGGAGCCGTCCTGTGCGTTGTGCGCATGTGCGGCTGGGCCCGGCCCCGGCGACGGCGCATGCGCGGTGCGGGCCGAGTGCGGGGCCGTTGCCACCATGAAGCTGCTATTTACGTGTCAGCCTCTCGCCTGACGCCGGCCCGCAGCCGGCAGACGCCCACCCGCCTGCAGCATGAGCGGTAAATATACCAACCTGGTGATGAACATGTGTTGTGGAGTGTGCACCTGGCTTGGTGCCGGGCCGTGTGTGGGGGCCGGGCTCGGTGACAGTTGACGCTGACTGTGCTGGGGACTCCTGTCAGGCTGCTCATCTGTCTATTATTATTAATCTCCCACTACATCTATTTCCTGAGATTGATCCTCTTGCGTTGTTTGTTTTGTTACTTTTAACAGAGCATTATGTTAGTTTGTTGCGATTGTTGCTGTTCACCTTCGGCCGGTCGATGTTTTTCAGCCCATTCACTCAGGCAAGTGAGATCATTGTGGTTGAATCTCCATGTATTGAGAAGTTGGAATCATGAAGTGAAAGTCTTTGCCAACTGGAGGTTTCAGTTAAAAACACGCTCACTGAAGGAAATTGAAAGCTTGGCAACTCCAACACATATGCTACAAATGCTAAAGAAAGACACAAAATGCTAGAGTAACTCAACGGGACAGGCAGCATCTCTGGACAGGTGCTGCCTGGCGCGATGAGTTACTCCTGCATTTTGTGTCTATCTTCGGTGTAAACCAGCATCTGCAGTTCCTTCCTACACATTTCGTCTGTTACTAATGCTGGTTACACAATTCGAGCAAAGCATTTAAATTCTCACTCTCTCAACCTAATTGTTTAAAAATAGTTTAGGTGCATCAGAGATTGATGTGAGAATTTAGGTGTGCGGTTTTCCACCTAGTCTTTACAGGTGTACACTCCCGTGACATTCGACCTCCGAAAGTGCGACACTTCACACTTATTTGGATTAAACTCCATCTGCTATTTCTCTCCCACATTTCTGCAGCTGATCTATATCCCACTGTATACTTTGACAACTTTCTTCACTGTCTGCAGCTCCACTGAATTTGTACTGTTTGCAATGACAAATCTTGTAAACTTGTCTCATGTTTAATGATTATAAAACCGATGCTTCGGAATCGCTGAGAGTAACAGGTCATTGTACATAAGTGACCATAATTGAAAGTTGGCAATTCCAAACATCAGCAGACATCACTGCAGCGTTAAATGCAATTGAAACCCTTGTTTCAATTCTTTTACATACTTTGCACAATTTTGCAAGGAATTTTGCTGATTATGTTTTTTTGGGCATGGCAACTTAGTAACGTGGAAAAGACACAGATGCGGGTGTAGAGGAAAATTGCAAGCAATGATTCCTAATGGGAAGATGGCGTTAAAAAAGCTGGACTTTTATGTTTAGCCAACTCTCGTACAGTGTGGAAACAGGTCCTTCAGCCCAATTTGCCCACACCGGCCAACATGTCCCAGCTACACTTGTCCCACCTGCCTGCACTTGATTCATATCCTTCCAAACCTGTCCTATCCATGTACCTGTCTAAATGTTTCTTAAACAATGGGATATTCCCAGCTTCAACTACCTCATCTGGCAGCTTGTTCTATACACCCACCACCCTTTGTGTGAAAAAGATACCCCGTGGATTCCTATTAAATCTTTTCCCCTTCAACTTGAACCTATGTCCTCTGGTCCTCGATTCCCCTAATCTGGGCAAAAGATTATGTGCATCTACCTGATCTATTCCTCTCGTGATTTTACACATGTGACCATATTGATTTCAGTTTAAACTGTCAGATACTTATTTGTAATCTCTTCCTTGATTTTAAGACATGTTATTTGGACTCATCATTGACCAATGTTGGGATAGGAATCATAAAAGCGGTATAGTATAAAAGGACCTTAGGATTTTTAATTTTTTTATAAAGGAAGAGAAAAAATGGCAATTAACTATTTTTATCCATTTTCTGGGAAAGGTGCACATTAATAGCTTGATTGTTCATGTATTGATTGTTCAACGCTCACCAAATCCACCCACAACTTCACCCCCAATATTGATGGTTTCCCAGTATCCACCTCCCCTCACATCCGGAATCTTGGAATCATCTTTGATCAAACCCTCTCCTTCGACAAACACATCAAACACATCACCAAGACAGCCTTCTTCCACCTCAAAAATATCGCCCGTCTCCGTCCGTCCCTCTCCTCCACAGCTGCAGAAACCCTCATCCACGCCTTCATCACCTCCCGTCTGGACTACTGTAACAGCCTCCTCTAAGGTTCACCCTCAAAAATCATCAATAAACTCCAATACATCCAGAACTCTGCTGCCCGTCTACTCACCCACTCCCCGATCCGTGACCATATCACCCCTGTCCTTTACAAGCTCCACTGGCTCCCCATCCCCAGAGAATCCAGTACAAACTCCTCCTCATGACCTACAAAGCCCTCCATAACCTGGCCCCATCCTACCTGACTGACCTCCTCCACAGACACACTCCCACCCGTATCCTCCGCTCTGCTGCTGCTAACCTCCTGTCCCCCCCCTTCCGGACCAAACTCAGATCCTGGGGGGACAGGGCTTTCTCCATCGCTGCTCCCACCCTCTGGAACTCACTACCTCAAACCGTCAGAGACTCCTCCTCACTCACCACATTCAAAACATCACTGAAGTCTCACCTGTTCAGCACTGCCTTCAACCACTGACCGTCACCTCACCTTATTTTTCCTTTTCTGTTCGTTTACTTATTATATATTTTTTCTTTCTATGTTTTAGTAAACCCTGTAAAGCGTCTTTGAGTGTTTAGAAAAGCGCTATACAAATGTAATGCATTATTATTATTATTATTGAACCAGCCAAGTGTGTGACCTAAAAGTGAGCCGATTCTAATTATAAGCTTATGTTCTTTAGAATATAAGGAAATGATTTTGTGCCTGGGATTCCCCACGTAATTGCAAGTCCGAATGATGTTGAGTGGAGGCCAACTCTGAGATGTAAACTCCTGTGAAAATTGAGACTGGAATTTAAAATTAGCATCAGTTCCATAGTGTGGAGATTAATTTCAATGTGAAGGGATTACGTGACTATGATTGGCATTTGGCTAGACTATCATTCAGTCAATACTGCAAAGTGGTTCTACAGAGCAGTGTTTGCAAGATTTCCTGCTCATAAAAAATGGAATTTAAAGGTGTGGCGAATAAATCTTTTAATGCTTAATGGGAGTGAAAATGATTTTCCGGCCATGTGAGAGTTTGGTTTTGGCAATGGCATTGCCTTCGACATGAGAATCTATTTTACGAACAAAGTGAAGAAATTGTAGAGTGGTGAGAATCCTCTTCGACAAAGTGCAATAGTTTTGTTGGATTCATTGTAAGATGGGAATTTTGTTACTTCTGGGATCTGGGGATAAAAAATTCCCTCATCGCTGTCTTAAATGGACAACCTCTTGCTTCTCTTACTTTTAGACAGTGAATTCCCAGTCCTAGATTCTCCCAAATAGGACACATCAAGATCATCATATCATCATATATATACAGCCGGAAACAGGCCTTTTCGGCCCTCCAAGTCCGTGCCGCCCAGCGATCCCCGTACATTAACACTATCCTACACCCACTAGGGACAATTTTTACATTTACCCAGCCAATTAACCTACATACCTGTACGTCTTTGGAGTGTGGGAGGAAACCGAAGATCTCGGAGAAAACCCACGCAGGTCACGGGGAGAACGTACAAACTCCTTACAGTGCAGCACCCGTAGTCAGGATCGAACCTGAGTCTCCGGCGCTGCATTAGTTTCATTCTTCTCGCTCTTCTTAATTCCAACGGATAAAGGCCAAGCTTGTTCAGTCTTTCCTCATAAGACAATTCACTCATTCCAGTTAACAGTCCAGTAAATCATCTCTGAACTGCTTTCAGTGCCTCATCCCTTGTATCCCTTGTAGACGAATATTATACAAAATCCTCCAGATGAGGCCTCGGCAATAGTCTCTGTAACTGAAGCATGTAACTGAAGCATTACTGCCCTAGTTTTGCATTCTCTTCCTCCAGCAATAAATATCAATATTCTATTAGTTTTCTTAATTACTTGCTGAACTGTGTATTGGCCTATTGTGAGTCATGCACTTTGACACAGAGATCCCTCTGCATTTCAGAGCTTTTGAATCTCTCACCATTGGGATAGTGTGGTTTCTCAATGTTCCTGTTGAAATAGACAATTTCACATTTCACCATTTGTTGTGAAAGCCTGGTCTAGATTAAATTAATGCCATGGTCTTGCTTTGATGTGATTTATTGAATTTGTGTTGTTGTGTATCTATCGAATACTATGTTTACAAATCTTTTGTGCTGCTGCTGCAAGACAGAATTTCTTCTTAAAATGAAGATAGACGCAAAATGCTGGAGTAATTCATCTCAGGCAGCATCTCTGGAGAGAAGGAATGGGTGACATTTCGAGTCGAGACCCTTCTTCAGACTGATCAGTCTGAAGAAGGGTCTCGACCTGAAACGTCACCCATTCCTTCTCTCCAGAGATGCTGCATGTCCCGCTGAGTTACTCCAGCATTTTACGTCTATCTTCGGTTTAAACCAGCATCTGCAGTTCTTTTATACACAAAACATTCTTCTTTTTCTCTCTCTTGAACAACTTTGCTTTTAAGCCAATATTTGATGTAAATCGTTTCTTAAAATGACTCTTATTGAAGGAGTAAGGATTAAACTAATTCTGCTATTATGCTGGGCTATACATTGTTTGCTTACAACTTTAAATTTATTTTGCTGTTATAGCATAAGCCATAGTCTGTCCCATGAAAACTACTATAAACTGGACTTAATTTGTGAAGTTTCTCACTTTGATGTGAAATGTTACTATAATTATCTAAATGTTGGCATTTGTGAGTGATGCTGGAAATATTAAATAAAAACAAAAATATTGGAAATACTTAGCAGGTCAGGCACTGTTGGTAGAAAGAGAAACAGTTCATGTTTCAGGATGATGAGCTTTCATTTGAAATATATATTTGAGTGGTGAGGACTTATTCTGGGGAGTTTGTTGAAAAATATCATTGGTAATGCTGAATAGTTGAAAAATGGTATATACTGTCAATAAAATATTCGAGTTGCAATTTGTCATTTGTTGATTTACAATGATGTTTGACCTTGCCAAAAGAATTTAACCAAAGCTTGAATCTAATATACAGTGAGCAGTTGCTCCTTGAATAGCCATTTCAGGCCAGGAGAATAAATGTTGTTCATCATCATCTGTTGGAATACAAGTTGTGCAGGTGGTCCTCCTGGGTTTCAATTATCTGTATTAGGCCTGGAATCATTCCATGTTGGGTAAAGTTAGCCAGACTCAGAGAGCAGCATAACTCAATTCTTATCAATTATTTATTCAAACTTAATAACGATGTGGCTAGCTGGTATAATGTAAAGCACTACAAATAATTTAACTTAAACTATTATAAGAAACTGCAAAGTAATTTACATAATGCACAGTTGCATAATAGGAAAAACTCCAAACAAGAATAAAATACCGTGTATAGGAAGGAACTGCAGATGCTGGTTTACATCGAAGATAGATACAAAAAGCTGGAGTAACTCAGAGGTTAGGCAGCATCTCTGGAGAAAAGGAATTGGTGACGTTTTGGATCGAGACCCTTCTTCAGATAATATCAGTGCAGACAAAATACCTTGTGTCAGGATGCCATCCCTTTTTCTCAATTTCATCTTCTCTACTGCATGTGTTCTCAAGATGAGGCCTTCTGTTCCAGGGCCTCTGAAAATGTCATTGATTGATGGAACCCTCAAACACAATTCCTCGATTTATTACTCTCACCATCTTTCCAAGTCAGAACAGCAATAGAATTCCTTTGGTCTCCCCTTTTACCCCATCAAACTGTGCATCCAAAACTTTGTTCTCCTCTATTTCCTCTAGCTTCAATGTAACTCCATAACTAGTCACACCTTCCTTTCCCCCCACCATTCTGCTTTGCCTAGGGGCCTCTCTCTTTATGACTCTGATCTGCCTATCCCTCTCCACGCCCTCCTCATGTCCCCTGCCACTTACCCTTGCACAGTAGGAGGAGTAACTGTCTCTTTACCTCCTCTCTCACCATCATCCAGGGACCTAAATCGCATCCCTTCGTCAGTCGAAATGTCACCTACATCTCTTCCAATCTGATCTACTGCATTTTTTTGAAATCTATATTGATGTAGGCTTTGCAGTATGAGCCAGCATGTAATTGCCCATTCCTAGTTGCCTTTGAAAACGTGGTGGTAAACTGGGTCAAGAGTGCTTAATTGTCATTCGTTAATGACAATGGACAAATAAAATTCTTACTTGCAGCGTAACAAGCCTGTAAAAGCAACAAATACAGATAGTGTATAATAAATAAAAAATGTCAATAAATCAAAAACCTGATACCAGTGCTAAAAACCCCAAAGTCCTTGGTGCAGTCAAGACACTCCATAGTTAATATATAGAAAAAGGCCTGAAACAGCTCCTAGCCATGTTTCCAGAGGTGCCGTGGTTCACGCTGAATTACTCCAGCACCTTGAGTCTTTTTTTCTCTCCATAGGTAAAAGATTAGTTAGTGTTCAAGAGCATAATGGTTGTTGGGAAGAAGCTATTCTTGAACTTGGAGGTCACGGTTTTCAGATGCCTATACCTTCCTGAAGGTCGGAGTAAAATGAGAATGTGGCCAGGATGGTGTGAGTCCTTGATGCTGGCTGCTTTTATGTGGCAGTCCCCCCTTTCAATCCCTTTGATGGTGAGGCGGTCAGTACCTGTGATGGACTGGGTGGTATCCAACATCTTTTGTGGTCTTGCTGAACGAGGCCACAATGACTAGTCAATATGCTTTCCATCGAGCTCAATGTGGAAGTTGAAGAGAGTATTCATCGACATGCCAAATGTCTTCAATCTTCTAAGGAAGTTGAGACATTGATGGGCTTTCTTTATGATTGCACCAATGTGCTAAGACTTGCACGGCTTCAAAAATCAACAATCAGCTCCATCGTCTCGCTGACATTGAGAGCAAGGTTTAAAAAAAAAGAAACAAAAAAAAATCTTGAGTAACTCAGCGGATCTGGCAGCATCCCTGGAGAACATAGAAACCGAGAATAGGTGACATTCTTCGGATTGATTGTGGGGGGTGGGGGGGGGGGAGGGGGGGTGGGAGGGGGGGGGGGAGGGGGGGGGGGGGAAGGAAGAAAGCTAGAAGAGAGGATGAGTACGACAAGGCAAGGCTCATTATCGGTGAACACAGGCGAGGGTGTATTTGATAGGCAGATGGTTGGACAAATACCAAAGGTGAGAAAAAGGTGTGAGGATTTGTGAATTGTTAAGCCAGAGAAAGGAAAGTAGATGGAGGGGAGAAATTACTGTGAGTCTACGTGGTGCATGAGGGAGGTGGGGGGGGGGGGGGGGGGGGGGGGGAGAAAGGAGGGTGTGTGGGGGAGAAAGTGGAGGGATGGGGGGAGGGGTTGTTAGAGTTTGCTCCTGTGCTGATGGTTTTCGAGGAGGAAGTAAAGTTGCTAATTCGGACTGGTTGTGGTCTGTTGATGAGGAAGTTGTATAGAGATATGCAGACTCCCAGTTCCTTGGGCTTAATAACAAGTTTGGAGGGGGATGATGGAGTTGATCACTGAGTTGTAGTTGATGAAATACAGCCTAACTTACATTTTCTAATTGTCCAAGTGGCTCAGCGCAGAGTGAAGAGCCAAAATCGTATCTTCCGTTTATCTATTGTGGTGGTTGTCGCGGTTCCGTTTTTGCATAGGTGGGAGTTGATATGCACCATAACTGACCTCTCAAAGCACACCATTCCCACCACAGACATTAGTTCCACCTATCGGTCATCATTGAGGCATGTCACCTTACCCTTATTGGACACTGGTATTATTGATGCCCTTTTAAAGCAGGTTGGAACCTGCTTTAGTAATGAGAGGTTGAAGATGTCCGTCAAAACTCCAGCTGGTTGTTCCGCACAACTTTTGAGAATGGCCTGGTACACCATCAGGTCCAGATACTTTCATGAAGGATCTTCTCACGTCAGCCTTGATGGCTGTGATTACCATGCTACCACAAGCTATAGTGGGGTGGAGATGGCACATCAGTGTTCTCCCTTTCGAAGCGTACATAGAATGCATTGAGCTCCTCCAGAACTGATGCCTCACTGTTGCTTGAGCTGCCATTTGGTTTGCCTCGTCGAAAATGATGGCATGCAAGCCCTGCCACACTGCCGAAATTCTGCCTCACCCTCTGATTTTGAGCAAAAGTGTATCTTTGCCTTTATGATGGTCTTATCGAGGTCATATCTGGATTTCCGAAAGAACCTGTGTTGTCATACCTCTGGTCCTCAGCAGATTGTGGATCTCCTTGTTCATCCAAGGCTTCTGGTTGGGGAACAATTGCATGATTTGGTGGGAACACACTGCTGCTCCACACATTCCCGAATGAAGTTAGTAATAATCCTGGCAAATTCAATCAGACCAGTTGCCCAGTCTACCGACTCCAAACAATCGTGACGTCGTTCTACTGCCTGTTCTGTACAGACCTCACTGGTAGCTGCCTACACACAGGAAGAAGGAGCACAGCCAAGTGGTCTGATTGCCTAAAGTGAGGGTGAGTGCCCTTGTTAGAATCTGATAAATAAAGAAGGTGATTAATAGAGTTAATGGAGAGGCAAAGGGCAGATGAACCGGATGGGGGACAGAATCTCTTGGTTGATATGTGTGGGTAGAAATATGTGTGGTGAGAAATAATTGTGTTCTCCCCTGTGGGTTGTCAGGAACATTAGCATTTCTGGAAAGTATTCCAATTGGTTAAACGTGTTCTATTCTTCTCTTGTGGGGATGGGAAAGGGAAACTATTCTATCAGAATCGCCAGAAGTGTTTCCTTTCTCTTTTTTCTTTGAATTTCATGATCATCTAAAGGTTTCTGTTGGCTTTCCTGAAAGTGAAGTCAAAAGTATTTACTCTGGGAAAAAATCATGCAGGGTAAAGAATTCCTCTCACAAGATCTACTTCACCAAAATGCCTTCACTTGTGAAGCATGCACTGTGGAGAATTTATGTGCTGTCGCATGGTGTTCCTCACCTTGTGTCCAAATGTTGAAACCTTCACTGTCATGGCTACTGCAAGAATCAAGCCAAAACTATAAGTTTGCTCCAGATTTTGGAGTCACCAGAACTCATTAACTATTCTGGTGTATCCAAAATATTTTGTAAAAAAGAAGAAACGTGTCAGATTAAAGTGTGTCTATTAAAGCACTCATTAACATGGGTTAATCAGAAAATATAGGTGTCATTACATAAATCTGAAATCAGGGATTGGAGGCTATGTTTGGCTGTAGATTGGTGGGGGTACTGGTGACGGGTGTCAGAAAATTAGGGTGTGGTTGAACTCCGAGGGGTTTTGGAATGAAAGAGAGCGTCCAGGGATCTGGATCAGATATTGATAGGGGGGGCTGGGCTGGTAAGTTTGTGGTTTCATCAGGGCGTGGATTAGTGACCAGTGTTTTGAAGCTGATGTTGGGTGGAAGATTGATTTATGGTCAGCGCTTGACCAAGGAATTGTGAATCTGAAATAGTTGACTGCAGATCAATCATTGCGGGACGATGGTAATTGCAGATGGATGATCAAGGTGAATTGGTTAGCAAATGAGTGGTGGAGTGGGATTGAGGAGCAGAATAGATGATGGAGATAGTAGATGTCTGGTGGTCAGAGGTGAAATGGTGTTGGGAGGTAGATATATGTCTTTGGGATGGTGTTGGTGGGGTCAGATGGCTGAGTGGGTTGGTGGATGGGAATGAGGTTAAGGCAGGAGGAGATAATTTTCTTCTGTTTTAGTGGCTTATGTGTGTGTGATGGAAAATCTTGGATTTGTGTCCAAAGTACCACAGCATTTAATGTTGCTGCAAGTTTCTCTGAGATTGTGAGTGAGGTACACTGAGGATTCGGAAGGCAGATTAAAGTCTTTGTGTAATGTGCAACCCTATTTAATTTTTTTGGTGTAATTTTTCTTTGAAACTGAATTGTTTATCACACAAAAATGTTATGTTGTAAACCAGTTTCTCCGCAATTCATTTATAATGGCTTCCTGGCTGAATTCAACTGATTCAGCATGGCCAGTTATTAAACTATTGACCTTCCCCTTTTTTAGCTGAACACAGCACTAAGGTTTGTTTCCTTTCATTTTTTTATTCTGGTCTTTCCTAATTCACAACACCTTTATTGATCAGCAAACTTCTGTTTTTCACTTTATTAAAAATGCCTTGGAGGTTAAAGTGAATGCAGATTTATTACTTTAAAATTAATCTTAGGAAACAATATTTTTAAACCAATGTTGGTTATGCTTTTGATGGGAAAGGAAAACCCCCCAATAAATTTGTTGTATAGTTTCTGTGCAATATCAAATATTAGCAGTTTACAACTTCAGTAAGTTACCATGTCAGTCATTTTATAACTATTGCCATTATGAGAATCTTTGGAACCCTGAATAGTTGACTATTTAAAGCAAAATTTGGTGTGAAATTTCAATGTATGCTTCAAACTTGCATTTCTCATTCTTGATATGCTGAATTGAAGAAACAAGGAACTGCAGATGCTGGTTAACATAAAAAGACACAAGGTTCTGAAGTGGGTCAGACAGCATCCCTGGAGAACATGAATAGGTAGAAACAAAGAACTGTGGATGATAGTAAATACATAATAGGACACAAAGTGCTGGAGTAACTCTGCGACTTTGGCTGCAGGATAGTTAGCTTTTTGGGTCGAAGCCCTTCTTCAGACTGTTTGTTGGGGGGGGGGGGGGCGAAGAAAGCTGGAAAAGGGGTGAGGCAGAACAACGCACGGTAGGTAATAGGTTGATAGAGGTGAGGCGGGGGGTTGAGAGGCAGATGGTTGGAGCAAAGGCCAGAGATAAGAAAGGAAGGAAGGTGTGAGACAAGTTTGAAGAGTTGCAGATTTCAAAGCTAGAGGGCGAAAAATGGCGGGGGGGGGGGGGGGGGGGTGAGTTCAGGTGATAAATAGCTGAGAGTCCAGGTGGGCACAGGGCAGGGATGGAAGGGGGGGGGGGAGATAGAAAGGGGGTAAAAGAGTGTTTGGGAGAGAAATGGGAGGGGTGAGAGGAACTGAAATTGGAGAATTCAATGTTCATACGTTTGGGATGTAAACTACCCAAGCGGAATATGAGGTGCTGTTCCTCCAGTTTGCGTGTTGCCTTACTCTGGCTGTTGAGGAGGCCCAGGATAGAAAGGTCAGTATGGGAAGGAGAGTTAAAGTGGTTAGCAACCGGGTGATCTAGTAGTCCTTGTCAGACCGAGCGCAAGTGTTCAGCGAAATGGTTGCTGAATCTATACTTGGTCTTGCAGATGTACAGGAGGCCACATCGGGAACACCGGATGCAGTAGATGATATTAGAGGAGGTGCACGTTGGAGGATAGGTCACATTTTGGCCCGAGACCTTTCTGCAGACTGATTGTGGGGGGGGAAGAAAGCTGGAAGAGAGGAGGGATAGGACAACGCGTGGCAGGTAACAGGTGAACACAGGTGAGGCGGGAGTTTTGATAGGCTGATGGTTGGACAAAGGCCAGAGAAGAAAAAAATAGAAGCAAAGATAGCAAGATCTATCTCTGACACCTCCCTCCCTTTATTGATCTCTCTGTCTCCATCACAGGGGATAGACTATCGACTGACATCTACTACAAACCTACTGACTCCCACAGTTATGCGGACTACACTTCCTCCCACCCTGCCTCTTACAAATATCCTATCCCTCACTCCCAATTCCTCTGTCTCTGCCACATCTGCTCTCAAGATGAGGCTTTCCATTCCAGAACATCCAATATGTCATCTTTAATTAGTAAAGGTGGTTTTCCCCCTGGTGTCATAGATGAAACCCTCAACCATGTCTCTGTGTCTCATAGTTCTACTTGCTTTCCTTCGATGGAACAAGGATAGAGTTCACCTGGTCCTTGCCTTTCACTCCACCAGCATTCGCATCTAACATCATCCTCTTACTTTTCCGTCATCTCCAATGTGATCCCTCCACCACATCTTCCCATCTCCATTCTTTTCCACATTCCACAGAGACCGTTCCCTCTGAAACTCCTTGGTTCACTCATCCCTTTCCATCGAAACCATCCCCTCGCCAGGTTCTTTCCCCTGAAAACCGCAGGAGATGTAACACCTTTCCTTATACCTCCTTCCTTACCTCCATCCAGGGACCCCAGCAGCCTTTCCAGGTGAGACGGAAGTTCGCATACACCTTCTCTAACCTCATCTACTGCATCGGATGTTCCTAATATGGTCTCCTGTACATTGGCAAAACCAAGCATCGACTCAGCGACTGTTTTGCCGAACACTTGTGCTCGGTGCGCCAAGGCCTACTGGTTCGTCTGGTTGCTAACCATTTTAACTCCCCATTCTCATACTGATCTTTCTGTCCTGGGCTGCCGGCATTGTTAAGAGTGAGACTACATGCAAACTGGAGGAACAGCACCTCAGAGCCAAGACAAAAGTACGTGAAGCTCTCATCAGAGACATGTTGTTCGCCGATGACGCAGCAGTTGTGTCCCACACCCAGCAGGAACTACAGTCACTGATGGAACGCTTCTATTGAGCTTGCAAGGACTTCGGACTGACCATGAGCCTGAAGAAGACGAACGTCCTGGGACAGGATACCGAGGCACCGCCTGTCATCACCATCGACGACTACGAACTCGATGCCGTCCATCAGTTCACGTACCTCGCTCGGCTCCACCATCACCGACAACTTCTCCTTCGACACAGAGATTGACAAGAGGATCGGGAAGGCAGCTACAACTCTCGCTCGCCTCACAACTCGAGTGTGGACCAACCCAAAGCTGACAGTGAAGACAATGATCGCAGTCTACAACGCCTGTGTCAACAGCACGCTGCTGTACGGCAGTGAGACATGGACTACATATGCCAGACTGGAGAGAAGACTCAACACCTTCCACCTCAGAAGCACCTGCCGTATCCTGGGTATATCCTGGCAAGACAGTGTCCAATGCCGAGATTCTGTCTCGCGCTGGCCTTCCGAGTATGTACACTCTACTCAGGCAGCGCAGGCTGCGGTGGCTGGGCCATGTCCACCGCATGGAGGATGGCCGTATTCCAAAAGACATCCTCTATGGAGAGCTGACATCTGGGAGGAGAACCATCAGCCGGCCCCAGCAACATTACAAGGAAGTCTGCAAGAGAGATTTGAAGGTGCTCGACATCGATGTGGAGTCCTGGGAGAGCCTTGCAGCTGACCGTACGAGGTGGAGAGGTACCCTGAACCAGCACCTCTAAACGGGGAAGAGAAACTGATGAACGCAGTGGCAGACAAGTGGGCATGCAGAAAGGAGCGCAGCAACTTCAACAGACCAGAGACCACACACAAATGTGACCTTTGCGACAGACTGTCACTCCCGCATTGGTCTCTTCAGCCACAAGCGACGCTGCTCTAGCCGAGGTGTGGAGCAAGCAGCCAACTAGGATGCATCACCCATGGTCAGCCATGACCGAAGGGGCCTAAGAAGAAGACATGCAAACTGGAGGAACAGCACCTCATATTTCGCTTGGGTAGCTTATAACCCAACAGTGTGAACATTGAATTATCCAATTCTCCTCCTCTCCTGTGCAGTACCCAGATTTGCACATCTTTCACCCTTCCCCCTCAACCTACATTCTTTTCTCTGCCATCAAAATGTGCAACTTTTCAATTTTTTTGTCTCGCACCATCTGTTTTTTCCACTTCTGGTCTTTGTCTAACCATCAGCCTCTGAAACATCCCCCTCATCTGTGTTCATCTATTACCTGCCACTCTTTGTCTTGCCCCACCTCTCTTCCAACTTTCTTTCTTCCCTCCCTACACCCCTATTGTACAATTAGTCTGAAGATAGATCCCAACTTGAAATGTCACATATTCATGTTCTCTCGCGACGCTGCCTGATTCATTGAAGTACTTCATATGCTGAACTGAATCTTTTGTATATTGAAAATATATTCTCGATGAAAATGGGGTGTCACCGAAAAGCAGTTGATCATATTAATTGTCTGGATTGTATTTTTTGCCAGTGGGAAAAATGTGGGCAGTCAGTCTGAAGAAGGGTCTCGACCCGATACGTCACCCATTCCTTCTATCCAGAGATGCTGCCTGTCTCACTGAGTTACCTCAGTATTTTGTGTCCATCTTCTGCATACAGTATAATCTAACGAGAAAATTGGGATGATTGATCGACTAGCTTCAATACACTGAAGCTATCATTTGAATTGTGCAGGTGGATCATTACCTTTTAATAGCTGAAATGGTCATTTTGTGGCACAGTGAATTTTTCTTCTTCAATTGGTTGATCATCTCTCAGTGGAGAAATAGAGGCTGAGTTGTCATATGGCTGACATTTGTGGGACCGGCACTGTACCGACTGGGCACAAGGTATATGGTGCTTACCAGTTTATTCTTTAGTTGTATTTCCAGGCAGATTTATAATGTAAAGACATAGAAAAATATAGTAGCTAATTCTGAACATTTAATCTCTTTCAGTGTCCCAACACAATGAGAGGACGCAGTCCCTGCTCGAAAGGCTTCTTGATGCAGTTAAGCAGGTAAAGAAAATTAGCTTTATATGTAAGATATAATTGTTAATAGGCTTATTGATTACGAAAATGTCCTTTGCAAAAGAAATAAAAACTAAAATTTGCCCAGCCTGAGGAGAAGGGCATCTATCATCCTTAACATTCATTCACTCTGTGAAATTGAAAAATATTTTTGGGGAAGCACAGTGGCACAACTGGGAGAACTGCTGCCTCTTGTGCCAGAGATCCAGGTTCGATTCTAAGCTTGCGTGCTGTGTGGAGTCTGCACGGTTCCCTGTGACACGTGGGTTTCCTTCAGGTGTTCCGGTTTACTCCCACATCCTAAAGACGTGCAGGTTTGTAGGTTAATTGGCCTCTAAATTGCCCGTAGTGTGTGGAGAGTGACATGACATCGAACTAGTGTGAGTGGCATGGACACGGTGAGCCGAAGGGCCTGTTTCTAAGCTTATATTTCAATCAATTCAATCAATTTTAGATGGTACACGCTGCAGGCTTTGCCTCGTCTGTAAATGCACTACATTTACCTAACTTTTACCATTCATCTATCTTTAAATCTCTCCTTTTTATCCTGCTATCTTCCATTCCGCATCAGTCATTGATTTCTCTTTCACTTTAAAATTCCCAACTTGTAAATAAGATGAATCATGATTTTTTTCCCCCCCTCATATCTAAAAAAAAACTGCAACAGCCAAACTCATCTTTTGGATATTCCCATTCCTTTATCTGACTTATGTTAGTTATATCTGCAGTCAACTGAGGTCCACTGGAATCGTGTTCCTAAGTCCCCCTTTATGCCATTAATTTGAACACAAAACTTTGACCAAGTATTTGATCATCTTTCCCAATATTAACTTCTTTCACTTCTTGCTTGCGCTTCATACACTTGCAGCACTTTTGGAATTTGATATAGAAAAAAAGAACCACTGTTGCCTGTAGTTAAAAGAAAATAACAAGATGGGAAGGCTATTTAGGGTTCCTGCTGAGGATGAGACATTATGCGTGATTTACAAAAAATAAGATTAAACAAAGTCAGAAAATCAGACAATGGAAAATGAGGGACGTAAATAACTTGGCATGAGTAGTCAATTAGCAGAGATGTTGAATGAAATTGGAAGAAAGGAGACTCAGCTTAAAGATTTTCAGAAGACAATAGAGTGGAAGATATGACCTTATGACGGATATAAGACCTTATGACGGATATATCCTTATAGTATTCTCCTTGATTTTTACGTACAAAAAGACATGAAATTAAACCCTTTCTGAATAAAATATAACATAACATAACAAACATAACAAAACTTTATTGTCATTCGGCACAACACCGAACGAAATTTCAGCAGTCACAGGACACAGCAAAACAGAAAAGAACACAGGACACACGACCCCAACACAAACATCCATCACAGTGACTCCAAACACCCCCTCACTGTGATGGAGGCAACAAAACTTCCCCTCTCCTCCCCCCGCACCCACGGACAGACAGCTCGACCCCTACCGAGGCAACCGACACGCACAGCCCCCGCAAGGGGATGGAAGGCCCCGCGGCTGAGCCGCCCCGGGCACCGAAACGTCCCGCGGCTGCACCGGGCGATGTTAAGTCCAGCGGCCGAGCCGCACCGGGCACCGAAATGTCCCGCGGCCGAGCCGCGCCGGGCACTGAAACGTCCCGCGGCTGAGCCGCGCCGGCGATGTTAAGTCCCGCAGCCGAGCCGCGCCGGGCACTGAAACGTCCCGCAGCCGAGCCGCACCGGCGATGTTAAGTCCCGCAGCCGAGCCGTGCCGGGCACTGAAACGTCCCGCAGCCGAGCCGCACCGGGCACTGAAACGTCCCGCAGCCGAGCCGCGCCGGAGATGTTAAGTCCAGCGGCCGAGCTGCGCTGGGCGATGGAAGGCCCCGCGGGCGAGCTGCGCCCCGGGGAAGAGACCTAATAAAAGAAAGGTTTCCCCCGCCCCACCCCACCCCACCCACACCCACCCCCACCCCCCCACACACATACACAGCCAAAAACAGAAACAAAAACCATCCCAACACCGACACAAACAAAAAAAAAGAAAAAAGACAAACAGAAGGAAATTAGCTGGGTCTGCGGTCAAGGGAGGGTTTAAGGCCTTCCTGGTGGAGGATGGAGGTGTTGAGTGACTAGACGTCCATGGTAAAGATGAGGTATCAGGGACCTGGAAACCAAAAGTTATTGAAGAGTCGGTGTGTGAGGTGTCTCGGACATAGGTTCGGAGCGATTGCACAAAGGGGGGGAAAGGATGGAATTGAGGTATGCGGAAATGATTTCAGTGGGGCAGGAGCAGGCAGAAACAATGGGCCTGCCAGACAAAAGATGCAAATGCAATGTGTGCTGACGTATTTTAAGTTACATGGATGAATGCAGCTTTTCAGTCTTAAGAGAGAGATTATCTAATGTGTTTGCACCCCTATCCATTATTTTAAACGTTCACTTCCTTCACTGTCACTGCATATTGGTTGCTGTATGTGTCATCTTAAAAATGTACAGGGACATTTTGATTTAGTCTTTTTAGCTCTTAAATCCATAACCTCATACTTAGAAGGTCAAAAGTAAAACAAGTTCCAGGGAACATCATCAACTCCTGCATGCTTCTTAATTCATGCAGTATCTGAATGAGAAATATATTGCTATTCTTTTGTTGTCCCTCAAGTCAAAATCCCAGAACTGCTAGCACTATTTTTGGCACACTTTGCATGAACTGAAGCAAGTTAAGAGTGGTTCCCCACCAACATCTTGAGTTCAATGAGCGATGGGCAAGAAATGTTAATGATTCCCACATACAATAAAAATGATTAAAAAAAAATAAATCCAATGAAGTGAATGAATTCAAATGAATTCTTATTTTTGAAGCCTCCCTCCTCATTTTCTGCTGTTCTCTTTTCTCCTCTTTGCAGAATGTTTAAAAAAAATGTTGAACTACTTTTTTTCTCTCAATTCTCATTCCTCGATACTATTTTCTTTTGATCTTCCAGTTGTGTGTTTGTTTTGTTGTTCGATAATATCAAACATTATTTCGGTGATTTGTTCTGGTTGCACCAGTTGATCAACCAGATGCCAACTGCTTTCCTCATTATGGTGCCATTCTCCATAACTGTTAACTTCAATTTTCATTTGTGCGTTTTTATGGCTGGCGAACTCACATTATTTACTCATTGAATCTTCTAAATCTTTACACAAGTTAATTGGATCACTTAAATGAATACATAGCTTTTCAAGCAATTAGTTGTACGAGGTCCACGTTTACAGTTTAGCTGCTTTCACTTTGGGATTATAGTTAAGAAACTGACCTCTCATGTTTTCTTCCATGTAACTTGTTCACTTCATAGTGAGGTTATTAATTCCACCGAAAATTCAAGTTTCAATTCTTTGTGGAAAAACTATTGTCATTGCAAACTTTGCTGGTAAAACCAATGCTGTTTTTTTTAGTTAAATGTCCTGGCAGTTTTTCCCCATTCTTCTGCTTTTGTACTTGTACTTGGACACTGGCATTATAGATATACAGCCTCAATCATTTGTGCTGAAATGTTAATTTTGTGTGAATTGTCTTAAAATTTGCTAGATTACGCACATATTGCAATAAAAAATGTAATGAAATATTTGCCATCAAGCTCTCTGCTGCTTTGCAGTGTTTGAGAAAGGTGTAATAGGATTTGACTACATAATGTTCATGTGTGTATTCATGCAAAGAGCAGACATGATGTACATGGGCATCATCAGACATGATATGGCTGAATATTACATCCTTTAAATCAATACTAATTCATGTTTGTCTTCAGAGTTTTAAAGTTAGCTGTGTTTCTTATCTTTGATATTTATTTTCTGGTTTCAGCACTGATCATACCCCTTGCTTTTTCAAATATAGTGCCAAATTCGCTTTGGTGGAAGAAAGGAAATTGCATCAGATGCAGATAGTAGGTAAGGCATTTTTGCAATTGTTCCTTACTTTTGATTTATATATACACTCATTAAATTGATTGCTTTTCATTTAGAATTCCAATATTCAGTTTTCCTTTCACTATTGCTGAAACATAGTTCCAGATTGAATCTAAGATATGCCATTAAATAGTGGTTGCAGAAAGTGTTGATAGCTGGAGGGATTTGAACATCAAGATTTGGTGCTTGAGGAAGCATCTGCCACCTGAGGAGCTGAGTGACTGGTAAATGGCTCATTTCAACCCAGAATTTGAAAGTGTAGGCATGTTTAGTTTAGAGATACAGCGTGGGACCTGGCCCTTCGGCCCACTGGGTCTGCGCCGACCAGCGATCCCCGCACATTAACGCTATCCTATATACACGAGGGACAATTTTTACATTTACCAAGCCAATTAACCTACGTCTTTGGAGTGTGGGAGGAAACCTAGGATGTCGGAGCAAACCTAGGATGTCGGAGCAAACCCACGCAGGTCACGGGGAGAACGTACAAACTCCGTACAGACAGCACCCGTAGTCGGGATCGAACCCAGGTCTCTGGTGCTGCATTCGTTGTAAGGCAGCAATTCTACCGCTGTGCCACCATGCTTGATGGATGGTGAAGTCCTTCCTTGGTGCAAAGCTGCTGAACATTCTAGGGGCAGAGGGTCGCATTGTTCAAAAAATCCTATTTAGAATAATGCCCTCTTTTTGTCTCTTCATTCTTCCCACCAAAATGTAATATTTCATATTTCATGGCATTAAATGTAATCTGCGCGTACATCAGCATTCTTCCACCGGCCTGTCTTCATCTCCTTGAAGTTTATTGCTATCCTCCTCATACTTCCTCCGAGCATTGCATCATTTGCAAATATGGAAATTGTGCCTTGTGTATCCACTTCCAAATGTTGTGAAAAGCAGTGGCACTGTTACAGATTCCTGGGAAGCTTCTATGTACATTCTCTCTGGTCAAAAAAAAATCAACAATCAGCATGGTGGTGTGGTTGTAGAGCTACTGCCTTACAGTGCCAGAGACCCGGGTTCGATCCTGACTATGGGTGCTGTCTGTACGGAGTTTGTATGTTCTTCCCGTGACTGCGTGGGTTTTCTACGAGATCTTCGGTTTCCTCCCACACTCCAAAGAAGTGCAGGCTTGTAGGCTAATTGGCTTGATATAAATGTAAATTGTCCCTAGTGTGTGTAGGATAGTATTAGTGTGCGGGGATCGCTGGACAGTGCAGACTTGGTGGGCCGAAGGGCCCGTTTCCGCGTTGTATCTCTAAACTAAACTATAAACACTAAACTCCCTATTATTTGTTACTTAACCTATTTTCTATGCATGCTGCTGCAGTGCCCTTAATTCTGCTTGGTCCAGTGGCAAGAGAACATTCTGCAAGTTGAGTTAGCCTTCGAATATGAAGAGGTTTTGTTTGTTCTATCAATTGACCATAACGTGGCTCTATTTGAGGAAGGGCATGGAAATTCTCACTGTGATCTGCTCCATTTGTATCCTTCAGTAAAAAAACATTTAATGAATTGTTGTGAATGGAAAAGCAAGATTTTCCAGCATGAAAACAGTGACAGAACTTTGACATTCCTTTTTAGTTGACAGAACTTTTATTAGTGACAGAACTTTGCCATTCCAATATCTTGTGGTCAGGGACAGTGAAAAGTATACAGTATGTTAGATATTTCCTTCGTTTGGATATTCATTTATATTGTGACTCTAGTTTGTTTAGTTGTGTTGTAAACTGTCCTTGCAGGCTTGATTTGGTCCACTTACATTATGTCTATGGTTTATGGATAAATCAGATCAGCCTTGCAACAGGAAATTAAATAAATGCACATTCCAAATATTCCCGAGTTGAGGCTTCCCAAAATTCCAAACCAATTCTTGTTTCACTATGTACTTACTGATAGTTCATTAGTCAGAACCATATTCAGTTTGCCTCGAGAGATAATATCAACCCGTTCTATGTAAAGCTCTCTTATCAGTAGGATTTGCAAATAAGAGATAAAAAGGAAATGGATTCTCTGCAGAATTGGAACAATAAAGAGATTTGTTTAGTTTTTGTGATCTGGTTACTGATGAAATTTGTCCCAAGTAGGTGATCGTCCAGACTAAACAAACTTCTGTGTAAACTGATGACATTTTGCACAGTTCATTGGATTATTTCCTAAATCTGAAGAAGGGTCTCGACCCGAAACGTCACCCATTTCTTCTCTCCAGCGTTGAGTTACTCCAGCTTTTTGTGTCTATCCTCAATCTGTATCTCTTTTCAAGGGCTACATTTGGTTACATTATTCCTAGTGTGAAATAGATTTGAACTGAACTGAAAACAATGTTTTTGCAAGATGAATATTAGCTGTTTATGTCTAGTCTGCTTTACCTGGGTATACTTACAAGGGTTGGAGTAAGGGGTATTATTGGTTTATTATTATCACAGCACTGAGATAAAGTGAAAAACTACTTTTCATGCTATTCAGGCAAATTGTACCAGACGTGAATAGACCATGTAGTGTAAAGAAGAAATTAAAGAGGAGTGTAGAATGTCATGTTACAGGTGGGGAATGGTGCGGATAAAAGAATTGCAAGGGCCACAATGAGGTAGATTGGAAGATTGGGAATATACCTCTAGCACGAGAGATCCATTCAAGAGTCTGATAACAGCGGGGAAGAAGCTGTTATTGAAGCTGGCGGAATGTGCTTTCAAACTTCTATATCTTTTGCCTGATGTGAAGGGAAAAAAAAGAGTGTTACGAGAGTGTGAGTACCAGGGTCTTTGATTATGTTGGAGTGGATGGAGAGGAGTGACAAGGGGGTGGGGGTATTAGGGATAGGGGAGTGGCTGGTCTGTGTGATGCACTGGACTATGTTCACAACTCTCTATAATTTCTTGTGTTCTTGGGAATAGCAGTTGTCGTAGCAAGCCAGGAAATATCCTGAAAGGATCCTTTCTATGGTGCGTCTGTAGAAATTGGTAAGAGACATTTACCAAGGAGTGCTGGAACCCTGTGCACAATAGAATGTTTAAATCAACCAACATTTTTGTTGTTATTATTTTTTTCTTTGTATAGAAGGTATATTTATGAGCAAAATTTCATCACAAAATAATTTCTTGAGGTGTGTATTGAAAGATTGTAGGTAACGAAGTGATTGATGCTATATTTGCTTTAAACTTGCCTCTCACCTTAAAGCTATTTGATTTAGTGATTAGCATTAAATTGCCTGTAATTCTTTGGCAATAGATGTTTGACCATAGAGAATTTTAACATCTTGTGTTTAAAGTTAATGTTGCTTGTTCTCAGAAATTTATGAAACTGTTTTTTGTTCAAATTTAGACTAGTTGTTCAAGTATTCTGATAGCCACTTTTTTTGGTGCTTTCAAATCCTAGAATGATTTTGTTTTTAGGTCACCTCAGTTGCAGCAGGTATCAGATTTGATGTATTGGCTCAAAACAATCTTGTATATGTTTCACTTGCTCTGTTAACAGGGTGATCTGTCTCTGTGCTCAGTTTGAGACTGTACTACAGCATGGCTTGAGGAGATGCAAAGGATTAGCACTTACAGCAGCTGCTATCAAACAAGCAGCAGGATTTGCCAATAAAACAGAAACAGGTAATTATCCTAAACAAAAATTTGCACCATGTTGTTTGCTTGATTTAGATTTATTTGCTAAGAATGAAGGAGTGAAGAAGTTCATATTTGATCCATTAAAAATTGCACTAGGAAGCTAAAGTTAGATACTATTAACACTGTTTGTGGTGTATGTTTGCCAAATTATTTTCTCAATTCTGGCCCTTTGACTTTTTCCATAAGACCATATGACATAGATGCAAAATTAGGCCATTCAGCCCCCTTAACTCTACTCCGCCAATCAATCATGGCTGATCCATTTTTCCCCTCTTAACCCCATTCTCCTGCCTTTCTGTAACATTGGATGCCCTTGCTAATCAAAAACCTATCAATCTCCGCCTTAAAATTACCCAATGTCTTGGCCTCCACAGCAGTAGGCAAAATAAATTCATCCTCATCTCCATTCTGAAGGTATGTCCTTTTATTCTGTAGCTGGTTCTAGACACTCCACTAGTGGAAACATCTCTTCACATCTACTCTATCCAGGCCTTTCATTATTCGATACGTTTCAATGAGGGCTCTCCTCATCTTTCTAAAATCCAGCGAGTACAGATCAAGAGCCATTAAACGCTCATCAAACATTAACCCAATCATCCCCGAGATCATTCTCATCAACCTCCTATGGAGCCTCTCCAAAGCTAGCACATCCGTGCTCAAATATGGGGCCCAAATAACCATATAACCATATAACAATTACAGCACGGAAACAGGCCCGTTCGGCCCTACCAGTCCACGCCGTCCACTTTCTCTGACCTAGTCTCATCTACCTGCTCTCAGACCATAACCCTCCAATCCCCTCCCATCCATATACCTATCCAATTTACTCTTAAATAATAAAATCGAGCCTGCCTCCACCACTTCCACCGGAAGCTCATTCCACACAGCCACCACCCTCTGAGTAAAGAAGTTACCCCTCATGTTACCCCTAAACTTTTGTCCCTTAATTCTGAAGTTATGTCCCCTTGTTGGAATCTTCCCCACTCTCAAAGGGAAAAGCCTACCCACGTCAACTCTGTCCGTCCCTCTTAAAATTTAAAAAACCTCTATCCAGTCCCCCCTCAACCTTCTACGCTCCAAAGAATAAAGACCCAACCTGTTCAACCTCTCTCTGTAGCTTAAGTGCTGAAACCCAGGCAACATTCTAGTAAATCTCCTCTGTACCCTCTCCATTTTGTCGACATCCTTCCTATAATTTGGCGACCAGAACTGCACACCATACTCCAGATTCGGCCTCACCAATGCCCTGTACAATTTCAACATTACATCCCAACTTCTATATTCGATGCTCTGATTTATAAAGGCAAGCATACCAAACGCCTTCTTCACCACCCTATCCAAATGAGATTCCACCTTCAGGGAACAATGCACAGTTATTCCCAGATCCCTCTGTTCCACTGCATTCCTCAATTCCCTACCATTTACCCTGTACGTCCTATTTTGATTTGTCCTACCAAAATGCAGCACCTCACACTTATCAGCATTAAACTCCATCTGCCATCTTTCAGCCCACCCTTCCAAAATCTGCTCAAAATATTTCAAATGTGGCATTGGCAGCACCTGATAAATCCTCAGCATTGCCTCCTTGCTTTTATATTCTAGTCTCATCAAAATGAATGCTAGCAATGCATCTGGCTTCCTTACCACCAACTCAACCTGCAAATTAACCATTTGTGAATCCTGTACCAGCACTCCCAAGTCCGCTTACACTGACAATTTCGGAATCCTCTCCCTGTTTAGAAAGTAGTCTAACCCCATATTTCTTCTACCAAAGTGCATGACCATACACTTTGCAAACTTGGCCACAAACCCATTAATTCCCTCATCCAGATCATTAACATATAATGTGACAGGTAGCAGACCCAACACTGAGCCCTGCAGAACACCACTAGTCACCGGCAGCAAAAAACAGAAAAGCCCTCCTTTATTTCCACTCTTTGGCTTCTGCAGACATCCAATTTTCTATCCATATTAGTACCTTGCCTCTAATACCATGGGCTGCTATCATATTTAGCAGCCTCACATGTGGCACCTTATCAAAGGACTTCTGTAAATCCAAGGAGACGACATCCACTGACTCTCCTTTGTCTATCCTGCTTGTTACCTTCTCAAAAAACCCCATCAGATTTGTCAGGCAAGATTTCCCCTTAACAAAACCATGCTGACTGGTGGAGGTGGGACAAAGCCTGGCAAGTGATAGGGGGACACTGGTGAGTGGGGGTTTTCTATTGGCAGATAATTGGATAAAGGACAGAGATGAAAAGACAAAAGTTGTGTGCAAGGAGCCATTTTGCGCTTATTAGCTATCTTAACGTATTATTATATTACTTTGTATCCTGCTGTATTATTTTTGTACACCAGGGAATTGTCCTGAGATTAATGTTGGAGTCTTACGTATATGGACTGGGAGGAGCCGTGGGCGGGGCCAGAATTATGAGTATAATTTGCCCAGCACTGACGTAATGCGACAGAGTGACACCATAGGAGTCTGCTAAACAAAGGGATTTGGCAGACCATACAAGTAACACCAGGAGCTTGCTAAGATAATAGGGGTTTAGCAAGCCAGTAACAGGATACGAAGGAGTGATGGTGAGATACTAAGTTCTTACCAAACAAGTCAAACAAGTTGTCAAACAAACAAGTTAACGACGGGAGATATATTAATCTGTTTTGTATTATTACTTCAATAAACGACTAACTAACTGCAAACGTCGTGAAGATCTCTCTGTTGTTATTTGCGTCAAGAACCATCGTTCCCCTCCTTCGTCAACGGTAAGCTTAAGGACTTTATTGGGAAGGACTAAGTTGCCGCTACATTGTAAGAACTTATCTTTAGCCGGAGTGCAACAAGTGTAAGAACCCTTCTTTAGCCAGAGTGGTATTGTAAGAACTTATCTGAACTGGAGTGATTTATTGCATGAGCTTCCTCAGCCAGAGTGAATAGATCAAGAGCTATCCTCGATGAGAGAAGGTAAGGTAATCCGTCTCTAAGAGTTATTTAAACTTGGAACCGGCTCTAGGAGTTGGGCTGGAACTTGTGTATCGACTGCATGGAACAAACGATTGTTCTATTGCAAAAGCTTTGAACTCAACAGACTGATAAGAGTCATTTTCTGCATAAATCTGACTTCGGAGAAAGGAAAACTTCGAAAGCCGGTAAGTATTAAGCTTTATAGGAAAGCTGTTTTTCAGAAGTTGTATAAGGAAACTATGACTGAAAAACTTAGGAATGCGAGAAACAATGAAGTGACCTTGTGCAAGCTTGCTATCAGTTTTGTTTTTAATTCCTTTAAAGATATGGCTTTGCGTCAGTACGTCTTAAAGTGATATTGACGTACATGTATGCTTGTATGTAAATCTGATGTTCAGCTAGCAGGTGGCGCCATCAGAATGGATTCCCAAAGGGAAAATGGTTTTTCTTCAATAGGTCGAACTTCTAAGTTCTCTTTGTCTCGGTGGGTTTCTACCCTGAAAAGTCAGCTTGAGATTGAAAAAAACCCAGAAAACCTCAAGATATAAACAAGCTACCAAGTTATTAGAAAAAATCAATGAAGAATATGAAGCACTGGTAAAGTTACCACTGCCTGAAGATGAGCTCGGAAAGCAAAATCAGTGGATTCACCAACTCTCAAACTCTAAATTGATCTTCAAAACTCGTTCTTCATCTCGTGCATCTTGGACACACTCTGCTCGTATAAGAAGTTTAAGGCAGACATGGCCGTTCTCGCAGAACGGGCTGCCTTCATGGAAGACAGGCATGAGATTGAGGTACAGGAACAGGAATTGGAAAAAGAACAACTAAGAAGAAAGGAAGAACAGAAACGAGATGGACAATTGAAAACCAAAGAATTGTCAATTCAACAATTGGAAATGGTGCTCGACAGGAAGAGAAGAAAAACTGGAAATGGAGCTCGCATGGGAGAGCCAGAAGGAACAGCTGAGAAGACGGAAGGAATGATTGGAACTAGATGCTGCAATAGCAGCAGCCAAGACAAGACTCAATGTACTTAATGCTAGGAAATCAAGATACAGCTCGACAGCAGCTGCTGAGATGAACTCTTATTTGAAAAGAGGAACCGTCAAAGGCCCTACCTTTGCTAAGGCAAGAGAAATGCCGAAAGCAGTTTGGCAATGACTACAGAACCTGTAGAATCACAGGTGCAAGAAGATCATCCTGAAATACCTCATATTGAACAAAAGGACAAGGAAAATAAACCAGAACAGAAGAAAAAGCCAAGTGCGAGTGATGCTGTTCTCCCATCTAAGACGTGTGACCATATTGGGGTCAGTGATGAAACCTGCATCTCCTCTAAAGCAGTCCAAGCTGATCCATTGGCTGGAGAATTGGGTCCTGAAAATACTTATCTGAGCAATAGACAATAGACAATAGACAATAGGTGCAGGAGTAGGCCATTCAGCCCTTCGAGCCAGCACCGCCATTCAATGCGATCATGGCTGATCACTCTCAATCAGTACCCCGTTCCTGCCTTCTCCCCATACCCCCTCACTCCGCTATCCTTAAGAGCTCTATCCAGCTCTCTCTTGAAAGCATCCAACAAACTGGCCTCCACTGCCTTCTGAGGCAGAGAATTCCACACCTTCACCACTCTCTGACTGAAAAAGTTCTTCCTCATCTCCGTTCTAAATGGCCTACCCCTTATTCTTAAACTGTGGCCCCTTGTTCTGGACTCCCCCAACATTGGGAACATGTTTCCTGCCTCTAATGTGTCCAATCCCCTAATTATCTTATATGTTTCAATAAGATCCCCCCTCATCCTTCTAAATTCCAGTGTATACAAGCCTAATTGCTCCAGCCTTTCAACATACGACAGTCCGGCCATTCCGGGAATTAACCTAGTGAACCATCGCTGCATGCCCTCAATAGCAAGAATATCCTTCCTCAAGCACAGAGATGACTGAGACCAACTCTGAACTAGCACCAGAAAATCGTGAATCTTCGGATCAAGGAATGATAGAACTGGAAACTTCAGGGGATTCTGCACCAGAAAACACAGCTCACTTTGAAGACGTTTCAACCCAAGTAATTGCTGCAAAAGCTAATTCCACAGAGAACTCTACAGTTTTTGTCGACGGTGGAAAACTAAATGAATCCATCACCAGCGAAACTGAGGATGACCATCCAGAATTCTCTGTTACAAATAGAACTACCCTGGATGGTGAACTGAGAAAAGACCACGACAGCAGGGATGGAAATGACTGCCATGCTGCTGTCAATCCAATATCCATTGCAAGCCAAGAGGAGCTTCTGGTCAAGCAATACAATCACGACTTCATAATGGGGAAAATCCAGAATTGACACAATGCTGCGAAAAAAATTACAGCTTCAACTGGACAAATCCATCTTCTGGACTGATAGCACAACGGTGCTTAAGCACATCGACAACGAAACCAAACGCTTTCAAACATTTGTAGCAAAGAGAATCTCTTTTGTAAGGGATGCTACTTATGTATCACAATGGAGATATGTTAGCACAAAGGAAAATCCTGCCGGGGGAAGCATCAAGGGGACTAACTGGAGGAGACCGCTTCTTAAGCTGGAATAGAAGAAGACTGAAGAAGATCCAGTCTAATGGGCAGAATATTGGAGGCTGTACCAGATGCACAAGATTTTGTGCGCATGGTTCAACTTCGGACTAAGAGCAACATCTTGGAAAGACCGATAACGAAGATGTGTCTGCTCTTAGAAGCTGATACCTTAGTACAGCAAAGACTGGTGGTCTTGAAGATTGAAGAATTACTATAGTAGATTAGATGCCAATATATATAGTGCATGCTTTTTTGATTATGTATGGTTTTTATGGCTCCTTTTAATGTTTATTTGTAATTGTTTTGTTATATACTTGGAACAATTAGGGGCCGGTGTGTCAAAGCCATTTTGTATTTATTAGCTATCGTAGCATATTATTATATTACTTTGTATTCTGCTGTATTAGTTTTGTACACCAGGGGATTGTCCTGAGATTAATGTTGGAGTCTTACGTATATGGACTGGTAGGAGCCATGGGCAGGGCCATAATTATGAGTATATCTCTGAGCGGCTGCAGGACATTCTGAAGGGGGAGGGTGAGCAGCCAGTTGTCGTGGTGCACGTTGGCACCAACGATTTAGGTAAAAAACGGGATGAGGTCCTACAAGGTGAATTTAGAGAGCTAAGAAATAAACTAAAAAGTAGGACCTCAAAGGTAATAATCTCTGGATTACTACCAGTGCCACGTGCTAGTCAGAGTAGGAATAGGAGGATATTTCATATGAATACGTGGCTTGAAAAATGGTGCAAGGGGGAGGGATTCAAATTTTTAGGACATTGGAACCAGTTCTGGGAGAGGTGGGACCAGTACAAACAGGACGGTCTGCACCTGAGCTGGAATGGAAACAATGTCCTAGGGGGAGTGTTTGCTAGTGCTGTCGGGGAGGATTTAAACTAATGTGGCAGGGGGATGGGAGCTGGAGCAGAGAGACAGAGGGGTGTAAAATGAGGGTAGAAGCAACAGGTAGCAAGGTGAAAAGTAAAAGTGGCAGGCAGACAAATCCAGGGCAAAAATCAAAAAGGGCCACTTTTCAACATAATCGTACAAGGGGTAAGAGAGTTGTAAAAACAAGCCTGAAGGCTTTGTGACTCAATGCAAGGAGTATACGTAATAAGGTGGATGAATTAAATGTGGAGATAGTTATTAATGATTATGATATAGTTGGGATTACGGAGACATGGCTCCAGGGTGACCAAGGCTGGGAGCTCAACATCCAGGGATATTCTATATTCAGGCGGGATAGACAGAAAGGAAAAGGAGGTGGGGTAGCGTTACTGGTTAGAGAGGAGATTAAAGCAGTGGAAAGGAAGGACATTAGCTTGGAGGAAGTAGAATCGATATGGGTAGAGCTACGAAACACTAAGGGGCAGAAAACGCTAGTGGGAGTTGTGTACAGGCCACCTAACAGCAGTAGGGAGGTTGGGGATGGCATCAAGCAGGAAATTAGAAATGCATGCACTAAAGGCGCAGCAGTTATAATGGGTGACTTCAATCTACATATAGATTGGGTGAACCAAACTGGCAGGGGTGCTGAGGAAGAGGATTTCTTGGAATGTTTGAGAGATGGTTTTCTAAACCAACATGTCGAGGAACCAACGAGAGAACAGGCCATTCTAGACTGGGTATTGAGTAATGAGGAAGGGTTAGTTAGCAGTCTTGTTGTGCGAGGCCCCTTGGGCAAGAGTGATCATAATATGGTAGAGTTCTTCATTAGGATGGAAAGTGACAAAGTCGATACAGAAACAAGTGTTCTGAACTTAAAGAAAGGTAACTTTGAGGGTATGAGGCGTGAATTGTCCAAGATAGACTGGCGATTGATGCTGAAAGGGTTGACGGTGGACATGCAATGGAAGGCATTTAAAGGTCGCATGGATGAACTACAACAAGTGTTCATCCCAGTTTGGCAAAAGAACAAACCAGGAAAGGTAGTGCATCCGTGGCTAACAAGGGAAATCTAGGATAGTATTAAAACAAAAGATGAAGCATACAGATTAGCCAGAAAAAGTAGCATACCAGAGGACTGGGAGAAATTCAGAGTCCAGCAGAGGAGGACAAAGGGCTTAATTAGGAAAGGGAAAATAGATTATGAGGGAAAACTGGCAAGGAACATAAAAACTGACTGCAAAAGCTTTTATAAATATGTCAAGAGAAAAAGATTAGTTAAGGCAAATGTAGGTCCCTTACAGTCGGAAACAGGGGAATTGATCATAGGGAACAAGCAGATGGCAGACCAATTGAACAAATACTTTGGTTCTGTCTTCACTAAGGAAGACGTAAACCGTCTGCCGGAAATAGCGGGGGACCGGGGGTCTAATGAGATGGAGGAACTGAGGGAAATCCAGGTTAGTCAGGAAGTGGTGTTCGGTAAATTAAATGGATTAAAGGCAGATAAATCCCCAGGGCCAGATAGGCTGCATCCCAGAGTGCTTAAGGAAGTAGCCTCAGAAATAGTGGATGCATTAGTGATAATTTTTCAAAACTCTTTAGATTCTGGAGTAGTTCCTGAGGACTGGAGGGTAGCTAATGTAACCCCACTTTTTAAAAAGGGAGGGAGAGAGAAAACGGGGAATTATAGACCAGTTAGCCTAACATCGGTAGTGGGGAAAATGCTAGAGTCAGTTATTAAAGATGTGATAGCATCACATTTGGAAAGTGGTGAAATCATCGGACAAAGTCAGCATGGATTTACCAAAGGCAAATCATGTCTGACGAATATTATAGAAATTTTTCGAGGATGTAACTAGTAGAGTGGATAAGGGAGAACCAGTCGATGTGTTATATCTGGACTTTCAGAAGGCCTTCGACAAGGTCCCACATAGGAGATTGGTGTACAAACTTAAAGCACACGGTATTGAGGGTTCAGTGTTGAGGTGGATAGAAAATTGGTTGGCGGACAGGAAGCAAAGAGTAGGAATAAACGGGTCCTTTTCGGAATGGCAGGCAGTGACTAGTGGGGTACCGCAAGGCTCAGTGCTGGGACCCCAGTTATTTACAGTGTATATTAATGATTTGGACGAGGGAATTGAATGCAACATCTCTAAGTTTGCGGATGACACGAAGCTGGGTGGCAGTGTTAGCTGCGAGGAGGATGCTAGGAGGCTGCAGAGTGACTTGGATAGATTAGGCGAGTGGGCAAATGCATGGCAGATGCAATATAATGTGGATAAATGTGAGGTTATCCACTTTGGCGGCAAGAACAGGAAAGCAGAGTATTACCTGAATGGTGACCGATTGGGAGAAGGGGAGATGCAACGTGACCTGGGTGTCATGGTGCACCAGTCATTGAAAGCAAGCATGCAGGTGCAGCAGGCAGTGAAGAAAGCGAATGGTATGTTGCCATTCATAGCAAGAGGATTTGAGTTTAGGAGCAGGGAGGTTCTGCTGCAGTTGTACAGGGCCTTGGTGAGACCGCACCTGGAGTATTGTGTGCAGTTTTGGTCTCCTAACCTGAGGAAAGACGTTCTTGCTTTAGAGGGAGTACAGAGAAGGTTCACCAGATTGATCCCTGGGATGGTGGGACTTACATATGAGGAAAGACTAGATAGACTGGGCTTGTACTCGCTGGAATTTAGAAGACTGAGGGGGGATCTTATAGAAACATATAAAATTCTTAAGGGGTTGGAGAGGCTAGATGCGGGAAAATTGTTCCCGATGTTGGGGGAGTCCAGAACCAGGGGTCACAGCTTAAGGATAAGGGGGAAGTCTTTTAGGACCGAGATGAGAAAACATTTCTTCACACAGAGAGTGGTGAGTCTGTGGAATTCTCTGCCACAGAAGGTAGTTGAGGCCAGTTCATTGGCTATATTTAAGAGGGAGTTAGATGTGGCCCTTTTTGCTAAAGGGATCAGGGGGTATGGAGAGAAGGCAGGTACAGGCTACTGAGCTGAATGATCAGCCATGATCATATTGAATGGCGGTGCAGGCTCAAAGGGCCGAATGGCCTACTCCTGCACCTATTTTCTATGTTTCTATGTTTCTATAATTTGCCCAGCACTGACATAATGCTTCAGAGTGACACCAAAGGAGTCTGCTGAACAAAGGTATCACAAAATGCTGGAGTAACTCAGCAGGTCAGGCAGCATCTCAGGAGAGAAGGAATGGGTGACGTTTCGGGACGAGACCCTTCTTCAGACTGATGTCAGGGGGGGGCGGACAAAGAAAGGATATAGGTGGAGACAGGAAGACAGTGGGAGAACTGGGAAGGGGGAGGGGAAGAGAGGGACAGAGGAACTATCTAAAGTTAGAGAAATCAATGATTATACCACTGGGCTGCAAGCTGCCCAAGGGAAATATGAGGTGCTGTTCCTCCAATTTCCGGTGAGCCTCGCTCTGGCACTGGAGGAGGCCCATGACAGAAAGGTCAGACTGGGAGTGGGATGGGGAGATGAAGTGCTCAGCCACCTGGCGACCAGGTTGGTTAAGGCGGACTGAGCGAAGGTGTTGAGCGAAACAATCGTCGAGCCTGCGTTTGGTCTCGCCGATGTAGAGAAGTTGACATCTGGAACAGCAGACACAATAGATGAAGTTGGAGGTGGTGCAGGTGAACCTTTGCCTCACCTGGAAAGACTGGGTCCTTGGATGGAGTCGATGGGGGAGGTAAAGGGGCAGGCATTGCATCTCCTGCGGTTGCTGGGGAAAGTGCCTGGGGAGGGGGTGGTTTGAGTAGGAAGGGATGAGTGGACCAGTGAGTTACGGAGGGAGCGGTCTCTGCGGAACGCAGAAAGGGGAGGAGATGGGAAGATGTGGCCAGTAGTGGGATCCCGTTGGAGGTGACGGAAATGTTGGAGGATGATTTGTTGGATACGCTGGCTGATGGGGTGGAAGGTGAGGACAAGGGGGATTCTGTCCTTGTTATGAATGGGGGGAGGGGGAGCAAGAGCGGAGCTGCGGGATATAGAGGAGGCCCTAGTGAGTGCCTCATCTATAATGGAAGAGGGGAAGCCCCGTTTTCTAAAGAATGAGGACATCTAGTGTGAAACACCTCATCCTGGGCGCAGATGTCGCGTAGACGGAGGAATTGGGAGTAGGGGATGGACTTATTGCAGGAGACAGGGTGGGAAGAAGTGTAGCCGCTCCACTGCTGAATAAAGGGATTTGTCAGACCATACAAGTAACACCAGGAGCTTGTTAAGATGATAGGGTTTTAGCAAGCCAGTAACAGGATACGAAGGAGTGATGGTGAGATACTAAGTTCTTACCAAACAAATCAAACAAGTTGTCAAACAAACAAGTTAACGACGGGAGATATACTAATCTGTTTTGTATTATTACTTCAATAAACAACTAACTAACTGCAACATCGTGAAGATCTCTCTGTTTTTATTTGCGTCAAGAACCACCGCTCCCCTCCTTCGTCAATGGTACACTTAAGGACTTTATTGGGAAGGACTAAATTGCCACAACAGGGTGAGATAAGGATAGAAGAGGCATGAAATAAAAAGCCAGAGAAAGAAGTATAGGTGGAAGGGGATAAGACGAAATGGGTGCACATCCAGGTGGGCACAGGGAGGAGGGGGGAAGGGGGAGAATGGGGTTGTCAGGTTAGTTACTTATAATTGGAAAATTCATTGTTCATACCATTGGATTGTAACCTACCCAAGCAGAATTTGAGGTGCTGTTTCTCAAGTTTGTGTGTGGCCTCACTCAGGCAGTGGGGGAGGACCAGTACAGAAACGTTGGTATGAGAAGGTAAGTTCAAATGGTTAGCAACTGGGAGATGCAGTAGGCCTTGGTGCTCCGAGTACAGGTGTTCTGTGGAAAGATTGCAGAATCTACAGTTAGTCTTGTTGATGAAAAGGATACCACGTTGGGAATACCGTGTGCAGTAGATGAGGTGAGAGGAGATGCACGTGAATCTCTGTCTTACCTGAAAAGACTGTTGACGTCCCTGGATCGCTTTGTGGCAGGAGGTATAGGGACAGGTGTGCCACATCTGGATGCACAGCCATTCCCCCCCTTCCACTTCCGCCTGTCCGCTTCCATCTATATTCCTTCCTCTGGCTTCATAATTCTCTCCTCTTCTATCCTGAGCTCACACTTTTTGTCTTTTCATCTCCGGCTTTTGTCCAACCATCTGCCAATCAAAACCCCTGCTCACTTGTACTAACCTATCACTTGCTAGTTTTATCACGCTACCACCTCTCTTCCAGCTTTGTCCCCCCTCCAACAATCATTCTGAAGAAGGGGCCCGATCCGAAATGTCACCTCTCCATATTGTCCAGAGATGCTGCTGACCCGTTGAGTTGCTCCAGCATTTCGTCTTTTTTTGTAAATCCGCATCTGCCGTTCCTTATTCCTACAGAATATTGGTTGTTAGCCTGAGAACATATGATGTTGTTTCAAGTTTATCACCATCTGGGTTAGTGTTTCAAATTTTGCAAACTATTTTGGGTGAACTGAGACAAATTTGCACTGTATTATCCACTTTTGTTGAGCAAACTATCAGCCACAGTGAGACACTGTATTTGAATGTGACTTTATAGTCACCACATTTCATTATGTTTTCCGAGTCAGCGTACCATGAGGAAAGATAGACATAAAATGTTGGAGTGACTCAGCAGGACAGACAGCATCTCTGGATATAAGGAGTGGGTGATGTTTCGAGTTGAGACCTCTCCTCAGACTGTCCCGCTGAGTTACTCCGGCAGTTTGTGGTTATCTTCGGTGTAAACTAGCATCTGCAGTTCCTTCCTAAAGCGTGTTTTCTTGAGGGAAGAACTGATTTGACCAGAAGTTATAAAGTCATGTCAAATGAGTTTTCTTCCCAAGATGTGTGTTTAATTATATTTCCTTCATACTGTGCTATTTTTATCCCAATTGGAAAGTTCCAATTTTAATTTGGAAACTACAAATTCCAACTTGGAAAGCCTTTACTATTGCTGATGTATAATTTTACAGGGATATTTCTTATGTGCAGAATGCTGCAGAGTATATATCTTTCCTTGTTTATATTCATAATCCTTCATTCCTTCAATGGAAACTTGTCTTTATGGTAGGTTCAGATAGTCCTGTGACTGTTTTCCTGTGGTGATCTTGTCAAATAATCATTTTAATCTTTTAAGAAGATCTTTGTTCATGAACTTATGTTAAATCAATCTTTGATATTAGTTGCTATGGCAGTTTTTCCTGTGCCGCATGAGATGTTTCCAAACCTCAGGCACTTTAGGGAAATTTTAGCTGACAATGCTCCTGGCTTTAGTTCTGTTTGCATGGTTCAAGGAAGTGGATATTCTAGTTAACAATTTGCGGTTTGTCGTGTTCAATATAGTTGGTGAACACTGCACTACAATGAAAAGATCAAACTGGGTATAAACAATTTAATATAGTTCGAAAACACGCTTTATAAAGCTGAATGATTGCATTGAAGAAGGGTCTCGATCCGAAACGTCACCTATTCCTTCTCTCCTGAGATGCTGCCTGTCCCACTGAGTTACTCCAGCTTTCTTCGATTGTATTTACTGCTCTTTTCAAAATATTCTGGTTACTCAATTTGTGCATTTTGATCACATTCTGACACCCGATGCTCAAAATACTTTAAAAAAAGATTGTGATTCACAATCCAAATTATAGTTAGAAAAATTCCAGTTTTTTGTTGGTGTGCTTGCTATTATTTTAAAATAATTTGTATGGCTCAGTTCCATAAATTTAATTATTGTGCATCCTGATCCCCCACTGACAAATTTCTGCCCAAATCTGTTACTCATTTGAGTATTCCACAGTGGATTGGTGGGTAGTTGGAACCAGCACATTGACATATGTTTCTAATCAAAAATCATTCCAATTGAAAAATTCAAAATTGGAATGTTCAACCACCAGCTATTATAGTTGATATAAGTGTGTATTTAAATGTTGTTGCTCTGCCAGTTTTCATTCTGGTTACATGGATTTTTCCCAGTGAATTGAATATGTTCAAAAGCTGCCTACATTTGTATTCACTGTTCTTTATTAAAATTAATCATTAACTTTACAGGTCGATCAGTTTTTCAATGAATCAATGCAAACATGAAATAGCTTTTAAAATCCCATTTTTATTTAACAGAAAACATTCTGGTTATTGAGATGCTGTAGATGTGTCATGTTTATACAATAATTTTTTTTTTAAGTTCTTGCCTGGTGTTTGTTTTACCATTCGTAGTCATTTAAAAGATTTACTTGTATTTTCTGGCTACATTTCTTCTCTCCATTAGTCTTCTGCTGGCAGTGGTACCAACTCCACCGCCATTGATGATGTTAACTAACTCAGGACAAATGAAGAATCTATCTTTGGACTTTTTAATTGTATGACTCAATCACACTTTGCCATCAGGAAGCTGCATATGTACACTTCATGGGTTTTTATTAATTATTTTAGAAGGATGAGAGGGGATCTTATTGAAACATATAAGATTATTAAGGGATTGGACACGCTAGAGGCAGGAAACATGTTCCCGATGTTGGGGGAGTGCAGAAGCAGTGGCCACAGTTTAAGAATAAGGGGTAAGTCATTTAGAACGGAGATGAGGAAAAACGTTTTTACCCGGAGAGTTGTGAATCTGCGGAGTTCTCTGCCTCAGAAGGCAGTGGACGCCGATTCTCTGCATGCTTTCAAGAGAGAGTTAGATAGAGCTCTAAAAGATAGCAGAGTCAAGGGATATAGGGAGAAGGCAGGAACGGGGCACTGATTGTGGATGATCAGCCATGATCACAATGAATGGCGGTGCTGGTTCGAAGAGCCGAATGGTCCAATCCTGCACCTATTGTCTATTGTCTATCTTGTCAGACATGTAAAATAAACATATCAGTCATCAAAATTAATTTCTGCACCCTGTCTTCTTAATTTCATAACACAACAGGAGCAGCAAAGCTGAACAATGAAGATGTATTTAATTAATGTAAAGATATGCTCAGTAATACTATTTGATCATCCTTATTAATCAACTAGATGAACTGTCCCTTGTTTAATATTTAATAACCTGTTGATATAACTTGCAGCAAATTTGTTAGCTGTGGATTGAATCACTTTCCTTCAATTGAAACAAAAGAAGTTGATGTAATGGATATTGACTCCACATTTTAAAAGTGCAGGTCCTGGAATGATTGATAAGAAGTGCTGATATTGGTTTTGTTTTTTTATTGTCACATCTATCAAGGCACAGTGAAAAGTTTTCTTTATATGCTATCCAGTCAAATCACAAGTACAATCAAGCCCTATACAAGTAGAACAAGTAGTATAAAGAGAAAAATACCAGAGTGCAGAATATAGTCTACAACATTTGTAGGAAGGAACTGCAGATGCTGGACAGGCAGCATCTCTGGAGAGAAGGAATGGGTGACGGTTCGGGTCAAGACTGGAGAAGGGTCTCGACCAGAAACATCATCCATTCTTTCTCTCCAGAGATGCTGCCTGGCCCGCTGAGTTACTCCAGCATTTTGTGTCTTTCTGGTCTACAACATTATAGTCTAACAGTTTCAGAAAAAAAAATGCAAGGTCCGCAATGAGGTAGGTTGGAAAATTTGGTGCTGCACCTTTGGTTATGGGAGAACCATTCTATAGTCTGATAACAGCAGGGAAGAATTTGTTCCTGATCTGATGGTACATGCTTTCAAGCTTTTGTATCTTCTAACCGACGGGAGCGGGGAGAAGAGGAAATGTCCCTGCAAGTGATCTTTGATTAGTTTGGCTGCTTTCTTGAGACTACGTGAGGTGAAAGTGTAGTTGATCGTGGGCGGGGGGGGGGGGGAGGATGGGGAGGCTGGGTTGTGTATTGGACTAGACTGCAGCTGAAACACTGCAATTCTTTGCAGTCTGAAGCAGAGCAGTTGACACCATTGATGCTGATTGGGGTGTGCATCCCATCTCACTTCCTGAAGCCCATAATAAGCTCCTTTGCCTTGCTGATGTTGAGGGAGAGGTTGTGGTCTTGACACCTTGTTACTCAGTTCTCTATCTCCTTCCTGTACTCTTCATCACTGTTTGAGATCCAGCCCACAACAGTGGTCAAATTATCAGGACCCTGCTTGATTTGCATTTAGTTAAATAAAAGCTAGACTGAGTCATTTCTGTTCCAGGGCAGAGCACTATAAAAAAATATAATTACACTTTTGTGCTTCGTGGTGTTCCTATGAGATTATATTTTTTCTCCTTTTGATCTTGTTCAACCTTACTTGGACTTTCGCAACTACTGAACTTGAAAATATGAGCCAAAACATTAGAGCAAAAATGTGCTTATCTCGCTGTTGTCAAATATAATAATCATGAGCCACGTGCAACTAGCTGTGAATCCAATCTGATTCGAAATAAAATGAACAAGGTACAATTTGAGAAAACCACCAAACTTAAACAAGCTTTTTTTAAAAAACACTGTAGAGCATTTCACTGTATCTCAGGAAAATGACAATAACTGAACTAAATATAATTTTAAGAAGGCCTGTAAGAATTTTCAATGAGATCTTCCTTCTTTCTGGAACCGTTTTCTAAAGTGTATAATTGCTCAGTACAGGATGAAGCCATTTTGCCTGCTGCATCTTGCCAGCTCATTTGAAGAGCAATCCAGTGAGTCATATTTCTCAGTTATTTCCCCATTTCCATTCAATTTCTTTCTTCAAGTGCTTATATTTCCTGCAAGACAACTGCTGAATCTGTAACTTTTCTTACTTAAAGGGTCTGTCCCACTTTAGGCGATTTTAAGGTGACTGCCGGTGACTAGGCTGTCGCCGACAGTTCGCCGGGTGTCGTGGGCATGATCGTGAGGAGTCTTCCAAGAATCATAGTGGATCTCGGCGCGTCGCTGAGAAATCCGGAGTGAAATTTCTCGGCGACATCTGGCTTGTCGCCAGGTATCGTTGCTTATTGCGGGCGCTGTCGCCTGCTGTCCCCAGGTTTGATAGGTTCTCTTAGATGCATTTAGAAGCACATTATATTAAAATAAGTAAAATCATTTCAAAATACCATAAAATGCTTGTGTTTAACCAATTTATTTACCGTCAGGACATTTGACAGGTAGATTGGAGGCGACAGTTTGATGGTCAGGTAAGCGTGGGGATTTTCGTGATGTTTATGGCTATCAGCCATTACATTTAAAGTGGGCTCCCAACCCAGATATGCAACCCAGAAACCAGATATGCATCTCCTGTACATTTTCAAAGAATGCCCACACACTTTTCACAAAAATCCACTTAACCACTTTTAAAATTATTTTTTTGAATACAGCTATTAGTAAACTGGAAGTAAATCCAGTTTATGCCTTGTTACAGTGAAGCTTGGTTTTTAAGTAACCCCTACAAGATGTTATAGTTCAAAACTCTCAAGTACTTACCGACTTGTCAGTGATTTCAGAGAAAATTAGGATGCCGGAGAAGCATTGACAGCGTGGGAATTTCGCGATGTTTCCGAAGACGCTGTAATCTCGCCTCAAAATTGCCTAAAGTGGGCCAGGCCCTTAAGACATAAACTTCAACGTGTACTTAAATTGGCATATGATTCCTGATGAGTGATGTTTTATGTTGTCATTTCATTGAATCTCTCTGACGTCCACATCTCCCTGATGGCTTTAGATTGATTGTTTGATTGAAGCAAGATAGTTTATTATTAGAATTATACATTCTAAATCTGAATGGGCAACGGTAATTTAAAGATGTATTGCTCAAATTCAGTTTCAGCGATGAATCAAGGCTGTGTTCCGACAAATCACATGATGCTTAGGTGGAATTAAATTGTTTTTTCCTTTTAAATCAGTTGCAGACATAATGCACTTTGACCTTTATGCATTGCAACAAATGGCATCGTTTTCTGAGCTAAGTTTATATTTATTCTGTCACATAAGCGGATGTGTTCAGTTATATATAGAAAATATGTTTATGCAATTAGATTATTCTAAATATTACATTTTGTTTACTTTTCAGAGCCTGTTTTTTGGTATTTTGTAAGAGAGCATATGAACAAACATGAGCTACAGCGATACTGTTCTTTAAGGAATATCACCACAGATATAGGCCGGGGCAGAGCTTGGCTCCGATCTGCACTGAATGAACATTCACTCGAACGATATATGCACATGCTTCTTGGTGATGGAAACCAGCTAAGGTAATGTGATTGAGACATTTTGTTGGTTGTAAGATGAGGATATCTTCCTTAAATGTAGGTAATCACTGTAATGTAATTTGGCTTGATTTGTAGATCTCCTATCAGAAAGCTGTCAGTTTGATTCCCACCATGATTTAATCATTTTAGATTATACACTGACAGGGCATTTGGCTGTGAACAGCATGTCATGAGCTTCTTGTGGGCCAGGACCTCTGACCTCCATCTTACCAATGCCCTTGTCACCGAGTCCAATGACAAAGCACCAAATGGTGCTGAGGCAAATGGCTGCATCCAGTCCATCAGGTTTATTCAAGTATCCAAACTCAACTCTTAGTTGCTTCTGTCATGGGGTTGACAGTGTGAACGTTTGCAGAGTGCACCTGTCTAATTCTTTGCACTATTTGCAAAAAACAGTTGCTGCCTCCAGAAAGCAAGACCTTGATAAAGAAGGGTCTCGACCCAAAACGTCACCCATTCCTTTTCTCCAGAGATGCTGCCTGTCCCGCTGAGTTACTCCAGCATTTTGTGTCTACCTTTAATTTTTAATTTACTATTCTCACATCTTATCCCACCTAATATTGCTCATATCATATTCCATTTACTCTTAGACAGGCAAAGACCATAGGTTGAAAGCCAATTAAATATCTGTTCAAAAACTTGATATGTAACACACCCTCTAATTTAGTTTTTGGAGATATTTCAAATATTGCATTTTGGTAATAGGGCTAGAATTGAATGTGTATTTTTGATAACCATAATTTATCTATTCCCAGAATGTTCATTTATCTTGCATATTAATCAGACAGAAACAAACTGACAGATTCAGATTAGATTAGTTTATTGTTATATACATCAAGGTGTAATGAAATTCCTTCCAAACAGAGCAAACGGAGTATATACAGGAATGATAAATACAACAATAAATACAATGGTGAGTGCACAATAACACTGGTTCAAGATTGTAGTGCAATACAAAGTTGTGCAAAAAAATTGAAAGTACAATAAATATCATGATAACATTGAAACATAGAAAATAGGTGCAGGAGTAGGCCATTCGGCCCTTCGAGCCTGCACCGCCATTCAATATGATCATGGCTGATCATCCAGCTCAGTAGCCTGTACCTGCCTTCTCTCCATACCCCCTGATCCCTTTAGCAAAAAGGGCCACATCTAACTCCCTCTTAAATATAGCCAATGAACTAGCCTCAACTACCTTCTGTGGCAGAGAATCCCACAGACTCACGACTCTCTATGTGAAGAAATGTTTTCTCATCTCGGTCCTAAAAGACTTCCCCCTTATCCTTAAGCTGTGACCCCTGGTTCTGGACTCCCCCAACATTGGGAACAATCTTCCCGCATCTAGCCTCTCCAACCCCTTAAGAATTTTATATGTTTCTATAAGATCCCCCCTCAGTCTTCTAAATTCCAGCGAGTACAAGCCCAGTCTATCCAGTCTTTCCTCATATGAAAGTCCCGCCATCCCAGGGATCAATTTGGTGAACCTTCTCTGTCCTTCCTCTAAGGCAAGAACGTCTTTCCTCAGGTTAGGAGACCAAAACAATACTCCAGGTGCGGTCTCACCAAGGCCCTGTACAACTGCAGCAGAACCTCCCTGCTCCTAAACTCAAATCCTCTTGCTATGAATGCCAACATACCATTCGCTTTCTTCACTGCCTGCTGCACCTGCATGCTTGCTTTCAATGACTGGTGCACCATGACACCCAGGTCACGTTGCATCTCCCCTTCTCCCAATCGGTCACCATTCAGGTAATACTCTGCTTTCCTGTTCTTGCCGCCAAAGTGGATAACCTCACATTTATCCACATTATATTGCATCTGCCATGCATTTGCCCACTCGCCTAATCTATCCAAGTCACTCTGCAGCCTCCTAGCATCCTCCTCGCAGCTAACACTGCCACCCAGCTTCGTGTCATCCGCAAACTTAGAGATGTTGCATTCAATTCCCTCGTCCAAATCATTAATATACACTGTAAATAACTGGGGTCCCAGCACTGAGCCTTGCGGTACCCCACTAGTCACTGCCTGCCATTCCGAAAAGGACCCGTTTATTCCTACTCTTTGCTTCCTGTCCGCCAACCAATTTTCTATCCACCTCAACACTGAACCCTCAATACCGTGTGCTTTAAGTTTGTACACCAATCTCCTATGTGGGACCTTGTCGAAGGCCTTCTGAAAGTCCAGATATAACACATCGACTGGTTCTCCCTTATCCACTCTACTAGTTACATCCTCGAAAAATTTCTATAATATTCGTCAGACATGATTTGCCTTTGGTAAATCCATGCTGACTTTGTCCGATGATTTCACCACTTTCCAAATGTGATGCCAGCACATCTTTAATAACTGACTCTAGCATTTTCCCCACTACCGATGTTAGGCTAACTGGTCTATAATTCCCCGTTTTCTCTCTCCCTCCCTTTTTAAAAAGTGGGGTTACATTAGCTACCCTCCAGTCCTCAGGAACTACTCCAGAATCTAAAGAGTTTTGAAAAATTATCACTAATGCATCCACTATTTCTGAGGCTACTTCCTTAAGCACTCTGGGATGCAGCCTATCTGGTCCTGGGGATTTATCTGCCTTTAATCCATTTAATTTACCGAACACCACTTCCCGACTAACCTGGATTTCCCTCAGTTCCTCCATCTCATTAGACCCCCGGTCCCCCGCTATTTCCGGCAGACGGTTTACGTCTTCCTTAGTGAAGGCAGAACCAAAGTATTTGTTCAATTGGTCTGCCATCTCCTTGTTCCCTATGATCAATTCACCTGTTTCCGACTGCAAGGGACCTACATTTGTCTTAACTAATCTTTTTCTCTTTTTCTTTTGCAGTCAGTTTTTATGTTCCTTGCCAGTTTTCCCTCATAATCTATTTTCCCTTTCCTAATTAAGCCCTTTGTCCTCCTCTGCTGGACTCTGAATTTCTCCCAGTCCTCTGGTATGCTACTTTTTCTGGCTAATCTGTATGCTTCATCTTTTGTTTTAATACTATCCTAGATTTCCCTTGTTAGCCACGGTTGCACTACCTTTCCTGGTTTGTTCTTTTGCCGAATTGGGATGAACACTTGTTGTAGTTCATCCATGCGACCTTTAAATGCCTTCCATTGCATGTCCACCGTCAACCCTTTCAGCATCAATCGCCAGTCTATCTTGGACAATTCACGCCTCATACCCTCAAAGTTACCTTTCTTTAAGTTCAGAACACTTGTTTCTGTATTGACTTTGTCACTCTCCATCCTAATGAAGAACTCTACCATATTATGATCACTCTTGCCCAAGGGGCCTCGCACAACAAGACTGCTAACTAACCCTTCCTCATTACTCAATACCCAGTCTAGAATGGCCTGTTCTCTCGTTGGTTCCTCGACATGTTGGTTTAGAAAACCATCTCTCAAACATTCCAAGAAATCCTCTTCCTCAGCACCCCTGCCAGTTTGGTTCACCCAATCTATATGTAGATTGAAGTCACCCATTATATCTGCTGCACCTTTAGTGCACGCATTTCTAATTTCCTGCTTGATGCCATCCCCAACCTCACTACTGCTGTTAGGTGGCCTGTACACAACTCCCACTAGTGTTTTCTGCCCCTTAGTGTTTCGTAGCTCTACCCATATCGATTCCACTTCCTCCAAGCTAATGTACTTCCTTTCCACTGCTTTAATCTCCTCTCTATCTAGTAACGCTACCCCACCTCCTTTTCCTTTCTGTCTATCCCGCCTGAATATAGAATATCCCTGGATGTTGAGCTCCCAGCCTTGGTCACCCTGGAGCCATGTCTCCGTAATCCCAACTATATCATAATCATTAATAACTATCTCCACATTTAATTCATCCACCTTATTACGTATACTCCTTGCACTGAGACACAAAGCCTTCAGGCTTGTTTTTACAACTCTCTTACCCCTTATACAATTATGTTGAAAAGTGGCCCTTTTTGATTTTTGCCCTGGATTTGTCTGCCTGCCACTTTTACTTTTCACCTTGCTACCTGTTGCTTCTACCCTCATTTACTCTGCTCCTGCTCCCATCCCCCTGCCACATTAGTTTAAATCCTCTCCGACAGCACTAGCAAACACTCCCCCTAGGACATTGGTTCCATTCCAGCTCAGGTGCAGACCGTCCTGTTTGTACTGGTCCCACCTCTCCCAGAACTGGTTCCAATGTCCTATAAATTTGAATCCCTCCCCCTTGCACCATTTTTCAAGCCCCGTATTCATCTGAAATATCCTCCTATTCCTACTCTGACTAGCACGTGGCACTGGTAGTAATCCAGAGATTATTACCTTTGAGGTCCTACTTTTAAGTTTATCTCCTAGCTCTCTAAATTCACCTTGTAGGACCTCATCCCGTTTTTTACCTAAATCGTTGGTGCCAATGTGCACCACGACAACTGGCTGCTCACCCTCCCCCTCCAGAATGTCCTGCAGCCGCTCAGAGATATCCCTGACCCTTGCACCAGGGAGGCAACATACCATCCTGGAGTCTCGTTTGCGGCCGCAGAAACGCCTATTTATTCCCCTTACAATTGAATCCCCTATCACTATAGCCCTTCCACTCTTTTTCCTCCTCTCTTTTGCCGCAGAACCACCCACGGTGCCACAAACTTGGCTGCTGCTGCCTTCCCCTGATGAGCCATCTCCCCCAACAGTATCCAAAATGGCATATCTGTTTAGGAGGGAGATGACCGCAGGGGACTCCTGCACTACCTGCCTACTGCTACGCTGCCTAGTGGCCACCCGTTTCCTTTCTGTCCGCTTACCTTTTACCTGTGGTGTGGCCAACTCGCTATACGTGCTATCCACGACCTTCTCAGCATCGTGGATGCTCCAGAATGAGTCCAACCGCAGCTCCAACCTTTCAATGCGTTTTGCCAGGAGCTGCAGCTGGACACACTTCCTGCACATGTAGTCATCAGGAATAACCGAGTGAGATAGAGTTCAGAGTAAGAGTGCATGGCAGCAACTCTGGAAAGGTGGTGAGAAAGAGGTGAGAAAGTCTCGCCGTCTGAGTTTGCAAGCTCCTGTATTGTCTCTCAGAAGTTGGAAAAGTAAAGGAATAGCCAGCAAAACAGCCATCCTTGATGATACTTCACCTTTTCCTCATGCAAAGCACCGTACAGATGGACTAGATGAAGAAAATGATGGACTGGGATGTTTTGCAGGTTCAAGAGTCAAGCAGAGCAGTTGCAATATAGGGCTGAAATGCATCCTGGCAAAATAGAGCATCTGTAGAGGTTCGAGGAATCCTCACAGACATGTTGTATCTTCTCAGATACCTCAGAATGTAGATATACTGATGTGCTTTCTTGATCACTGCATCAGTGTGAAGGGATTAATGGGATGAATATTTTCACTTGTAGATAAAGTAATCCAGCTTCTTAAGTAACCGCAAGAGTTGGAATATATCAGATGAAGTCTGAAAAGATTTTGAAAATAGATTTGATTTTTTTCAAATTTATTCTGACTTATGATGTTTAATGCACATATAAATTATCCACGTGTCTTGTTTTCCACGTGATTTTTAGTGTCTTCTATGAAGATTGGTCCTTTATGAGGGATGAAGAGCATGCAAGCATGCTTCCAACCATGGCAGCAGGTAGGGTGCAAAATTGATCTATCTAAAGAGGTTTTCATTTCCTTTTATTATATTTTTAATATTTATGTGTTGATGTTCACATTGGAATATAAAATTGGGCTGCAAGTAGTAGATCCTGATTTTCTGCAGGTTCACTGAAACGTATGGGGTTTTATATGCAAATGTTAGCAGGCCACACAATGGCTGCAGAATGGTGTGTTTAGGGAAAAAAATATTGTAGATCATGCAGATGCTGAATCAGTCTGAAGGAAGATCCCAATCCAAATGACGCCTGCCATTCCCTTCCTCAGATGCTGCCTAACCCGTTGAGCTACTCCAGCACTTTATGTTGGTATAGCTGCATAAGGTTTGGGACCTTATATGGGATTCAGATTTATTTTTAAGGTTTTGTTGTTACGGTTTGCAATTTGACATAATTTCCATTTAAAACCAAAACCATTGCATGTGACCTGTGGAAGTAATTTTTGCACAGAATGTCGTACAACAGCACGTTGTAACCTTCTCTGCAGCACACCTCATCGAGTTGACAGTAAAATGTTATATTTGTTGGGAACATAAGATTGTTAAATTAAGCCAATAGTACATCAGCCTAATCTTTACTTCATTCGCTAACTGAGCTAGCTGGGAAACATTGAATTAACTTTACTGAGAAGTGAGGTTCAATTCTTACATTGCTGGAGCTGGAATTTTTATGAGGGGAAGTAAGCACTGAAAAAGTGAATCTTAAGTTTCTGCGGACCCATTATGAACACATCTTTCACCAATGCCTATGTTTAACTGAAATTAATATTTTTCTCCTTAACGCAATTTTCCCAATAAATTGCTGAATGAATTATCTTATAATTGGCATGAAGGTGATTTCTGTTATGGATGTAAGTTTATGTTGCCTCATGTTATATGTTTAAGTTGCTCAATAGTCTCCAACCAGCAGATACATTTTTGTAAAGTCAGGAAATTGAGGGCTATGAGGAACTGGCACAGAAGAGGATTAAAGACTTTTTGGCCAAGTTTGCAGAAAATGGGATGAGGAGGCAGAGATCAGCCACGATTGAATGGTGGAGTGGACTCAATGGTAGATCTCTGCCTCCTTATCCAATTTTCTGCAAACCTGGCCAAAAAGCCTTTAATCCCCTTATCCAAATCATGAATATACAACATGAAGAGAAGCAGCTCCAGCACCGACCCTTGCGGAACTCCACTAGTCACTGGCAGCCAACCTGAAAAAGCGCCTTTTATAGCAACTCTTTGCCTTCTGCCATCCAGCCAACCCGTTATCCATGCTAGTATCTTTCCCTCAATAGCATGGGCCTGACTTGCGGCACCTTATCGAAGGCCTTCTGAAAATCTCGGTAAACAACGTCTACAGCCTTGCTATCATCTATCTGTCCTGCTATTAACTTCCTCAAAGTACTCCAGCAGGTTCAT